>NW_018406814.1:551007-559600 GCF_002113885.1 Mizuhopecten yessoensis | reverse complement strand
CCCCCCCCCCTCCAGCGGTTTTAAATTGAAAATAAAATACCAGGTGAGCTATTAAGGCCCCTGGGCCTCTTGTTTTAATGATGTATGCTACCTTGAAAATCTAAAATTTAGTTCACAAATTAAACATGCCATTCATATGTAAGGTTTTTGCCTTACAAAAAATTAATAAACCTTTAAATAAGTCATAATTAATTATCATTCTAAATGCATGCATTTCTAGTTAACTTTACTACTTTATTATTTACATTGTCAAAATTCATGACAGATGTTTTGACTTTGCTTAAGAAAGAAGAAATTGTTTGGAAGAAAGATTGAGGTCACAGTATCAGTAGCATACATCTTTAAAAGTTAAGGATGTCTGTTTTAATAATCTCCACTGTACCTACAAATATTAATAACATGTATAGTATAATAATTTTACTCCTCTTTCCATGCAAAGGCACTCAATAATATCTCAAACGATCTCACAACAGGCCATATAAAACGTATCTAATTCTGAATATCAGCTACAATTATCAAAGCAAGGCTCGCAGAAATAAACATTTGTTAAGCAGCATGAAGAATTTCTACAGTATTTCCTATACATAATGTATCTATTTGGAGGTTTATAATCAATCAAAAGACTTCACTAAAAAACTTGAATTTTTTGAGAATATGATTTCCAGAGATAATTCATATAAATGTAGATATATCATACTTTCAACCGCAATTTCAGTAATCACACCTAAAAACTACAACAGGAATAGTTTGTGACAAGAAGTCTTTTGACCTTCGACCCTATAATCAATAGGTTTTCTACTCAACTTGTTGTCGTTCCATTCCATTTCAATGTCTAAACTGTGAAGATACCCTCCTTAGGGTCCAGAATTCATTTTCAATTGAAGGTTCATTGTAACCTTTGACCTTGATATTTTGACCCCAACATCAACAGATTTCTCTCTCCTTGGGAAGTTATCTTGTAAAGCTTTGAGATCTTGAGTACAATAATGTACAAAGATTCTCTACTTTGAATCCAGACAATGTTGATACACAAGTCACTGACCTTGAACTGTTGGCCCCTCAAAGTATAGAATGTCAATGTTACCTACAATAAGTAATCTAGTGAAGTTTTAAGGCATTAGGTCTAATGAGACTCTTCAAAGAGCCTGAAAATGACTTTAGCACATTGTGATGTTTGACCCCACGCATTGTCAGGTACTGCGAAATTTGCAGAATACATGTATATCAAGAAAGAAACACTAAACAATTCACAGTCTGGAAACCAATGTATCTAGACAAATGGACGGTCAGGTAATTTCCGTTCCACCTCTTTACACATCAGTAAAAGGACGAAACCTGATGAGAACATAACTCCCTATCAATGAACAGCTAACGCAGTGCGAAACCATACACTTACCGTAACATAGTCACAGATAAACAAACAGACACACAAACAACGTAGATTAAAAGGTAAACAATATCATAAACATCAATGTGTATGTAACATACACACCTAATATCTTTATATTTCTATAACCTCTGAAAAGTATTGTTAGTTAATCTACCAAGGCATACCTGGTTATAAAATAGACATTTTAGCTAGAAAAATCAGTCCAGGAATTCTGAACACAAGGATGTCAAATTTGATTACATCTATAGAAATTATCTTGAACAAAAGACATTTGCATTATACATTTGTTTGTTTGTGTTTAACGGCCCATTGACAACTGTGGTCGTTTAGGGCTTGCAGTATATAATAACATCTTTTTGTTTTTGGAAAGTGCTTTAAAAAAGTAAAAACCATAAAAAAAAAAAAATAGAATTCAACATGATTATGAAGACTTCAATATTCAGTTTCCCCTTGTACACAGATCTGCCTGTCACTTAAATAACCATATTTGACCTAACAAACACCTAGGTAGTGTGATTTAAAATTTGGGGAAATTAGTAAGAACCTTCTTATCGGACACTTTTTTCAGGTAAGTTATTGTAAATAATAAATGAGAGGCATATAGAGATTGAGTGCTTATTAAGTCAGATACAGAATTCTCGGGATATGTCATGATTATGCCTTTTTTTCAAATAAACAGATTGAAAGAAAAAGAGATTTCAAACATTAAATTTGTACAAATATTCAAATATAGTCAAAAACCTATTTTTTTCAATGACAAGCACTGAGTAGTGAAAGGCTTACATCACAATTTAACTTCGTATTTGTCTTTCACTTCACTCAATGCCCCAAACTTTAAAAACTATTCTAGGTTTTCAAATACAGTAAGTTTATCATTTTGCTCACTATCAGTCAAAAACCTATTTTTTTCTGACCGAGTCTTTATTCTCATAATTGTTTTCTTCATTTAACCAGCAGTATTCAGTGGAAAGGTAATCTTTGCAAGGTCTTTTGAAGAACTGGGTTTTTTTTATAAGGAAGTTTAAGCATTTGTCAAGGCTACACAATAAATCAACCACTTTTTGCTTGCCATGTTATGAAAGACCATTTAAACTATGGAGGATATATATACAGAGGATCTCAAATGATCTAGAGTTCGTATTACATAGAATCTTTAATAACAAAAGTTCATTAGCAAGTTAAATGAACAAGTTTGAGATTCCTTTTTATGACAGGAACCATGAAATCAAATATACTGTAATAACCTGTCAAAGTTTGACCAGAAAACCACAAGTTCCCTTTTACTGTTCATTCATTAAGTAACGGTATATCAATACAAGTGATGTCACTTAGAGTGTTGTTTCCCAATCTATAAAGTAACAGGATTGTTAGGAGGACACCACCAGTGAGGTTAACATGACGCTACTCATCTTACATTATGTTACTGTTCCTTGTGGTGTCACCATGAACATGTTACGTGTGCTACAATAAAACAAACGTGATATGCTACCGGGAAATTTGTGCTGCAGCTTAGATAGTAACATTCTCCTTTTTCACTCTCCGTAGTTGGAATAGTTCATTATGAAATTTTGGGGGTGAATGAGTTAATAATGCACACAATAGTATATATAATCATTTCATGCTAAGGGTGAAATTCACACTGGGTAAAATATGGATTTTACCAGTGAAGGGTGACAGTTTCACAGGGCAAACATTTCCAAGCATACAGTATTACTGTTCTACATAACATCTAGCATATCACAACTCAATATGATATAATTGGCAAATATATCAATATAAATAGTCCATATTGAAACAGAAACAAAACATTCCAGGGCGGAGGGACTGAGTGGCCTGGGGAGGGCACTGGCAGTTGGACTAGATTCATCTCACATCGTACAAAAATCAGTCTGTTCTCCCTGTCCTAATATCATGTGTTTCTCTTCCCTTCGAGGTTGCTGATCGACCTGAAATACCACAACAAAAACACTTCTGTTGATAATTTCAATGAATCTCTGTAGAGAAGTAACCTTCCATTTTTGAGGTTAGAAGTCCAATACAGTATAACTTGAAATATTCGTGGGTATTTTTTTTCCTGGCTTAAAGCCATTAGTATCGCTTTGTGGTACAAACTTTCATGGATACCCACATATAAACAAAACGTAGTCAAGCATATGAATTAAATTTGTTGTATTTATTTTCGTGGTTACGTACGTATACGTATCTACCACGAAAACCACGAATATTATATAAAACGAACATTTCATGTTATACAGTACCTAAAATTAAATCTTATAATTTGTAAACATTATCTAATGCAAGTAAGCTGGAATTATTACTTTTCTTTCCTTTCTTTTCACAAATACAGCAAAATTGTCAATATCTTAGAAAATTAGCATGGTATCATAAAAGCATTATTATTCAAGAGGGTATGTATTGGCTATAGTAAATGAAACAACAGCATCTAGGTCATTAATATATATATATATCACAATCAACTGTAACCAAGTTACACCTTAACATGCAATAAACAAAATGTGTACTAAAAATTGTGTGAAAAATTTCAAAACCACAACACAGATACTGTAGCTTAGCAAAAAAATGCACTCAAAATTAGTTTCTTTTTATTGTTTTAGTAAAAGTCTATTAATGATTTTGTCTTAAAAGAAATAAATATACAATAGAAACAATACTAATCTCCCAGGTCAGTGTGTAGAAATGACATACTTTTTTTATACTGAGGTAGCTTTACCTAGTAATGGTGACTTTGACTTTTGACCCACATGAACCTGAGAAACTACCCCAAGCAAGGAACTTCAGTAACAGTTTTTTAAGTTATAATCAGGTTATATCAGTGTTATCAGATCAATGTAACTCGACTTATTATTTGTAAGGAACTACTTCATTATATATAGTACTTTCCTTGACCTTTGGACCTGAAAAACAATGCCTCACCTTTAATAAGAAAACGAAGTGTATGAATTGTGAGTTAGATAAACCAACAGGATTTAGAGTTATTGTGTGTGAAACCATTTATATATTTAAAGGAGGTGACCTTAACTTTCATATTTGAATAGCAATCCGAAGCAAGAATGCAGTTTATGATGTTTGAGTGTTTTCTGCCCATGAGGACCTCAAATTATTGTGCCGAAACCAATTTATAAGAACATTGACTTTGAAATTAGACCTTCATTCCAAATAAACACTTTTGGTGAGAAGGCACTGTATGACATTTGAGCAGATTCTGACTACATCAACTTAATTTTTGTGCCAAAATGGAAGAAGAGCAGATGGATGAGTATTATTGCACCATTCTTTCTCCCTAAACCTTATCAGAAGGATCAAAACATTTTCACCTGAAAGAAATATCTTTCAATTAAACTTTGCAAACATGGAAGTTAAGTTTATACCGTGGAAGAAGTCTGAACATGAAGCGTAGGCTTTTCCTACCTCCGTCACCAGAGAGCCTCCTTCTGCCATGTGCCTTGCTGTAACCTAAGAGGAGGAAGTACACAATGGTTTGGTAAATATACAGGGCAAACTCTACTCCCGGTCATAGGAAAACAAAACTTCTACCAGTCAAAATGTAGCTGTTAGTCAGTATTGTAAAAATTATTAAATTGTGGCTGATTCAAATTGTGAATCCCAAATTTGTATCATTTAATTTTGTTTTACAAACTGCTTGATGCAGCTTGGTTTCACTTTTAACAGAATATTATGCTTATTCTAAAAATATTGAAATTTCTATTCCATTTTTTTGTTTTAGAAACTGCTGCTGTAGCTTAATTGCTATCATTTTAACTTCTCTTTCTCTTCATTTGAAAATATTGTTATAATTTCTATCATAGTTTTGTTATTCAAACTGCTTGTTAAATTAAGCTTTTTGATAATTTTAAAAATTTCACAATAACTTTGATGTAAAAGATAAGTGCACTGCTGAGAAATTTGTCATATTTCATAAAACATATACAACGATTTTACATTTTTTGCTCTTTATCATATTATATTTGATCGTAATATTAAACTAAGCAAAGTATTGTTAAAATTCTAATGTCCCCTACCTCCTAACAGATTTTGGAACCAAAAAGGAACAAAGGGACATAACTCTGTTTATATTTGTGTATTTAGATCTATTTTCGTACATGATACTTCTGACAGTCCAGAAGTACTTGCAAACAAAATTTCGCAACTGTGTTGACCCTTGGGGAAACCTGAAGATTTAAATGTACAACAGATGAATATTGACTTTTTAACTCTGTAATTGCCAAAAAAGCATTTGTATTTTGAAAATACAAAGGAAATCTCTAGTAAGTTGGATGTTGTGTTTAAGAATAATTTTCATTAATCATTATCTACTGGTTTTAAACCATACATCTACTCTGAGACGGTCTTAATCAGTATTAGATATTGGAAAAAGGTCTCTTGTAGAACTTAGTCTGAAAAAAGTGATTGAAAGGTTTGTTTTGCAATTTGAATTCTCTTTAATATAAATTTTGGTGTGGCACACTGAAATTATGCATACACCTAAAACATTAATTGTTTAAGTTTAAATTCAGAAAAAGCCTTTGTCACATACATCCAAAATTGAAACTTACTGTGATAAAATATTACAGATTTTACTAATTGGAAATGCATCTGAAACAAAAGGACAAAGGTGTCGAACTGAATACAAGATGCTCATAGACATAGGCATGCGGATAAACAACCAAAAATCTAATACGTTAAAAAATATTTCTAAACATCAAAACACATGAAATGAAGATGATAGCAAAAATGTATGTGTGAAAAGGATTTTCCTTACTATAAATGGTCAATCAAGACTGCTTAATTAATTCTAATCTGTCCTCAACATAAGTAGTGGCTTTCAAATCAATTAAGGTACCCTATTTGACATGATAAATGCCCAATCCCTTATAAGTGCTATCTATCATCTTTTCTGGTCTGAGAGTCCTATCTCTACACTATAATTTACCAGCTTACATATTAAGATGTCTATTATGGCAATATTTTAGAATTTTTGGAAGAATTTTTTAGAATTTTTTACCTGAGTCAGGTGAGGATCTAATTTTCCCAAATTATGAATTACCCATGCCCAGGGCACGTATTAGATAAAATATGGTAAGTAGGTAGGCATGCAAAACTGTTTACTTTACTAATAACTTGAGCATGGAGTATATGGTACATACTAAGTGTCAGCATTTAAGGATGCAGAAACATAGTGTTAACATTGACCAATCAGCACGATATGCTAATTAAGCATGTGCAGATTTCACTCATCTTCAACCCATGATTACCAAGTTTTAGAAAAAATAAATTGAACGATATTTAAGCAAATTATCTTGTGGAAACCAAGTGTGACGGACAAATGCTGATCCTACCAACGTTAGACATGTAATAGCCATAGCTTTCACCGTAAATTAAAAATCATAACAACGTGGGAGATGGCTAGTTTGCAGCAGACCGACAGCTGTACATAATCAGTACGATAAGTAAATCTTTGCTGAATTCCTATAGTAGTTATGAGGTACAAAGATAAGTTAATATTATAAATATATTCCAAATCAAATTTCACAAGGATGAAACAAACAACAGGATAACAATATCAATATATTAAAAGTCGAGTTTTATCACTGCAATCTCACACCATTAAATGTTGAGTTTTGTCACTGCAATCTTCACAACATTACATGTTGAGTTTTGTCACTGCAATCTCACACCATTAAATGGTAAGTTTTGTCACTGCAATCTCACACCATTAAATGTTGAGTTTTGTCACTGCAATCTCACACCATTAAATGTTGTTTTGTCACTGCAATCTCACACCATTAAATGTTGAGTTTTGTCACTGCAATCTCACACCATTAAATGTTGAGTTTTGTCACTGAAATCTCACACCATTAAATGTTGAGTTTTGTCACTGCAATCTCACACCATTAAATGTTGAGTTTTGTCACTGAAATCTCACACCATTAAATGTTGAGTTTTGTCACTGCAATCTCACACCATTAAATGTTGAGTTTTGTCACTGAAATCTCACACCATTAAATGTTGAGTTTTGTCACTGAAATCTCACACCATTAAATGCACACAAAATCTGTTATAATCACCACACCACAAACATTACAACATGTACTGGCTGACCCACCACAACATGACAACTAAATTAAACCTTCATGTACACCAATAATATCTAGGTTAGTCAAGACCACCTAACTTACAACATCCACCCATCTACAAAGACTATCTGTCTTCAAAGATCCACAATCCTTATAGTACAAGACAAGAAATATAAACATTTCAATTTACATAGTAATATTCCCATAAGTATTTTATTATAGATCAATTTTTATTCAAATCCCTAAAACCCCTTTCTACAATTTACATTTGCCCATGTTTTCACTTCATACAATTGTTTTCAGAATTTCTAAAATGAGTTTAAATCGCAGCACCCATATAAAACAGACCTTCCTGCTCCCATCAAACCCAATATAACACTCCATTTTGTTCAGTGATTCAAACCATTTCAATTAGATTATAAATATATTACTGTCTGATAATAAGGAAGACCTAACCAGCTTGTCCCTTAAAGTAGTCTTGTGATGAAAATCAGCAACCACCAAATGATGTACCAAACATACAAACCTTCTGTATAGATGATAAGTGGGGGACAATATTTCAGAATTAAGATAAAAATCCTCTCCTGAAATGGGGAATTCATAGGAAGTTTTCAATTTTGTTATAATTTTCTTATTTTTGTACCAATGGTTAACAATGATGACTGTCATATTTGTTTTTTCACATTTCACTAATGTCAGTATTAAACATTCCACATAAACTACTGTAGTTAAATTAGTAATGCATTACAACGAAGAAACCAGGTTAAAATTAACAGATTTATAACAATACAAATAGCTCTAAACAAACTGGAACATCTAGTTAGTTAACATGAATGTTATAAATCAAGTTAAATTAAATTAAATTAATAAACATTACACAGCATATTTTTTGTTCTAAATGACAAAAAGACATGTTATAAGCATTATTCACCTTTCTGTACAAGTACTTGAGACCTGAGGTCTATTGATGAGATTATAACCCTTCAACAAATAAATCAGTTCTAGCGTAAAGACCAGGAAACAAATAAATCAGTTCTAGCGTAAAGACCAGGAAACAAATAAATCAGTTCTAGCGTAAAGACCAGGAAATAAATAAATCAGTTCTAGC
>NW_018406814.1:548262-550975 GCF_002113885.1 Mizuhopecten yessoensis | reverse complement strand
AAATAAATCAGTTCTAGCGTAAAGACCAGGAAACAAATAAATCAGTTCTAGCGTAAAGACCAAGAAACAAATAAATCAGTTCTAGCGTAAAGACCAAGAAATAAATAAATCAGTTCTAGCGTAAAGACCAGAAAAAAAAACACAATTCTAGCGTAAAGACCAGGAAACAAATAAATCAGTTCTAGCGTAAAGACCAGGAAACAAATAAATCAGTTCTAGCGTAGTAAAGACCAGGAAAGAATCTCCACTTTGGTTAAAATTTGAATGTTGTCTATTTTCCAGTGCTATATCAAACTGCAAAATATCATATAACATGAAATAATGAAATTATGCATATCTTCATTCAATTTGGACTGATTTCTGAGAGTAACGTTTAATTTACTAATAATTAAAACTTGCACTAAAGTCTAAGACTGCTCCATCATCCCAGCACAATTGATCATAACCTACACTTAGTGTTTTCTTCACAAAAAATCAACTCCCATATATTTCCGTTTTCTGACTGGACTATTCACTCTGCAGTAAATGTAAAATATAGGACAATTAAACATGACAATAGATCCCAGAGGGAGCTTGGTGCCCACCATAATACCATCTTTATAAGTTCTATGTCAGTTTGAACTTTTCTCTACTTTTTTCTTATCTGTTCGATCATCGTCATCGTAATCAATCTTTTGATCATCCTCAAAAGTTAACATGCACAACTCGGGACCACTGAGTGAAGGGGAACTTACATAACAAAGATAAGAAATAATTCCTCCAGTTATATGAACCCTTATGTGAAATTTGAGAAAGATCCCTCCAAGACTTTTTGAGCAATTGAGCTAAAAATCTGCGACTCCCAAATTCAATACGACCACCTGCTAGCCAACTTGGTTTTCTAATCATCGAAAATCGAAAATGCGGAACTAGGAACCATGGGAAACCTTCATGTGAAATTTGAGCAAACTTTCATTCTCAAATTCAAGATGGCTGCCTGTCGGCCATTTTGGTTTTGTGATCAGTCCCGAAAAACGATATGCATAACTATGGATCATGGGGAACCTTTATGTGAATTTTGAGTAAGATCCTTCTAATAGGTTCTTGGAAATAGCACTTACAAACTTAAATTCTCAAAATTTAAGATGGCTTCCTGTCGGCCCTCATGGTTTTGTGATTAGTCCCAAAAGTTATATGATATGCATAGCAAGGGATCATGGGGAACCTTCATGTGAAATTTGAGAAAGATCCCTCCAGTCCTTTCTGAGGAACAGCGCTAACAAACTTTCACTCTCAAATTCAAGATGGCTGCCTGTTGGCTATTTTGGTTTTGTGATCAGTCCAAAAAAATGATAAGCATAACTAAAAACCATTGGGAACCTTTATCTTAAATCTGAGAAATATCCCTCCAATACTATATGAGAAATAGTGCTAACAAACCTTCATTTTCAAATTCAAGATGCCTGGCTGTCATCTTGGTTTTGTGATCAGTCCAAAAATATGCTATACATAACTAGGGATCATGAGGAACTTTCATGTAAGATTTGAGAAAGATCCCTCCAGTCCTTTCTGAGAAATAGCACTAACAAGAATTGTTTAGGGACGGACGGAATGACGGAATGATAGAATGACGAAATGACGGACGAACAGACCACAGACCACAGACGCAGGGTGATTTGAATGGCACACTATCTGATGATGGTGAACTAAAAAACTGAACACAATATATTCTTCAAGTTATCATTTTTTTACAATTATTTTATCCATTAAACTGAAATTTCCCTAAATTATTACAAGTGCTGTTCACAATAAACGCCACAACTGAATATTTTTTCTTGAGAATACTAATACTGCCTTATAAATCTTTCTTATCCTGAAGTATTACATCACACATTTTCCCCCACCTGTGACAGACTACTAATCCCACGTACATCCTACCCCAGGTACAATTAGGCAAGACATATAGTTATGCTTAGTCATTATACTAAAAGGAGCAGATTTGAAAACAAAGCAAGAAAAGAAAAACTACACAAATAGTGTGTTATTGTAAAATCTACAAAGTAAACCAATGTTCACCACTTGAAGCTACATTAGTGACGATGGGTCCACATGGGACATGGTATTTACCTGAGTCAGGTGAAGATATGGTATTTAACTGAGTCAGGTGAGGATATGGTACATGTATCTACCTGAAAAAGGTGAGGATATGGTATTTACCTGAGTCAGGTGAAGATATGGTATTTACCTGAGTCAGGTGAGGATATGGTATCTACCTAAAACAGGTGAGGATATGGTATTTACCTGAGTCAGGTGAGAACATGGTATTTACCGGAAACAGGTGAGGATATGGTATTTACCTGAGTCAGGTGAAGATATGGTATGTACCTGAGTCAGGTGAAGATATTGTATTTACCTGAGTCAGGGGAAGGTATGGGATTTACCTGAGTCAGGTGAGGATAAGGTATCTACCTAAAACAGGTGCGGACATGGTATTTACCAGAGTCAGGTAAGGATATGGTATTTACCTGAAACAGGTGAGGATAAGGTATCTACCTAAAACAGGTGAGGATATGGTATTTACCTGAGTCAGGTGAGAATATGGTATTTACCGGAAACAGGTGAGGATATGGTATTTACTTGAGTCAGGTGAAGATATGGTATTTACCTGAGTCAGGTGAAGATATGGTATTTACCTGAGTCAGGTGAAGATATGGTATTTACCTGAGTCAGGTGA
>NW_018406814.1:521711-543730 GCF_002113885.1 Mizuhopecten yessoensis | reverse complement strand
CCCCGGTACCCTGCGTAGGACTGAGATTGCTGAACTACTCACGTGATAGCCTCCTCGACAGCCTGACCAATGCCCCCGGTACCCTGCGTAGGACTGAGATTGCTGAACTACTCACGTGGCAGCCTCTTCGACAGCCTGACCAATGCCCCCGGTACCCTGCATAGGACTGAGATTGCTGAACTACTCACGTGACAGCCTCCTCGACAGCCTGACCAAAGTCCCCGGTACCCTGCGTAGGACTGAGATTGCTGAACTACTCACGTGATAGCCTCCTCGACAGCCTGACCAATGCCCCCGGTACCCTGCGTAGGACTGAGATTGCTGAACTACTCACGTGATAGCCTCCTCGACAGCCTGACCAATGCCCCCGGTACCCTGCGTAGGACTGAGATTGCTGAACCACTCCAGTGGCTTGTACTGGTTACCACTGGTCGCCAACAGGTAAAACAGTGTCGTCAGGAAAATCACCTAAAATACAGAGAAAATGCATTTGATCATAATTTTTAAACATCAGAGATCGTGGCTTGTGGTGGATAAAAAGTAACTTGGGGTTGCTGAGGGTGAGATGGGGAGAGGCAAGGTACTTACTAAGGAGTGTATAACCACCCTGCCCCAACCCAAAAAAAGAACAAAACACAACCAAAAAAACATCAGAGATGGTGGCTTGTGGTGGGTTTTAAATGACTTAAGAATGCTGAGGGTGTGAAGGGGAGAGATATGGTACTTACTGAGGAAATGAAAAAGTTGAGGAGAGCAGTACCTCCTCCAAACACCACAGACAGGGTGGCTGTGACTAGGCTTAGCACCAGGTTCATGTTGCCCTTCAGTACAATCCACACCGAATCTATAACCTGCAACAAATATATACACTTCTATTAAGTTCATTTCAGACCGTAAATTCTACGAAAAATATGACTACTAATTTAGTTGTTATGAATGAAAAGTTGCATAGACTCTAGAAAATTTACCAGTTTAACATTAAATACTAAATTGATGGAACAATATGTCAATCATTTGAAAAAAAAATAAAAATATAACACAGTCCTTTAGATAGAAAACCTTAGATAAACAAACTGTTTCAGCACACATTAAAATCACATAACATGGTATCCAATATCATCTTTAAATTGAAAGTATTACTCAAATGATCAGAATCCATAATAACAAAACCCTTTTGTATGTTTAAACAGCAACTATCTGGTAGACACTTGTTTCAGTTGACCTATATTTGGACTTACAGACATAAATGTCCCTATGTTGTCCTTTACAAAGGCCACGATCTGGCTGATGTTGAAGGCGTCACCCTTGGATACTACTTCCCACATAGACTTCACACTGTTCATGTCTGTGGGAAGGACATTAAAAGCTGAAGTCGTCTGTAGACTGCTACTGGTGGCATTCTGGAAATTCAATGAAGAAATCACCGTAGTTATATTAATTTCCATCAAATCAAAGATACCAAAACAGCGGGTTAAGATGTTATAAAGTTTGCCCAAAGTTGTGCAAGCTTATAGATTGAAGCTCAAACTCAGCTTGAGGTGAAATCAAAGTGTCAGTGATACTGCAGCCAAATCACTTCAACTTGTCAGAACCAGGAAAAAAGATTGAGGTTTCATGTTTTTTCATAACTATCTTGGTTTTCCAAATCTGATTAGCTTTACAAGTTGATTACACAAGTTTTCAATGATAAAAACATTTACATTTCATTATTTTAGATCTTTGGAATATAATTTTGAATTCCTATACATGTACTTTCAGTTTTCAATTTCAATATTTTGGAAAATATTGATGAATGTTTGTCCATCAGCACTACCGTGGGCTACATTTGGAGCTCCTCTGTCTCTTTCTTTATCTGTCAATACATGTTTAGCATTCACGAAAGCAAGGCTAAGGCTGCTACGATGTGTTAATGACCCCATTATGATGATGTGTGGACCTGTTTCCATGGTAACTCACCCTGGAGAGCCAGCTTTCGTACAGCCTGTCCCACACCTCCAGTACTTGTGTCTCTATGTGGGTGTTGTTAGAGGAACCCTTGTCCATATTACCACTCACAAAGTCTCGCAGCTGACAAGCACAAATCATTACTTGATTGTGAAAACAGAAAAAATAAAACCTGTCTAACCCAAACATCAATGTGACTTTAATATTTGGTTTGAAATAGACAAGTTTTATACTTTTTTCTAATGTAATATTTTCTTTTCAATAAAGGAATATATTCATATTGGAAACAAGAGTACCGTGGGGCGGAACAATATACGCCCGTCGAATGCCATATAGTGTTATATACTTTCTTACATTGAAATAAGATCTGCATCATTCAAAGAGTGGTTAGCTGACATGCTATAATAATGCAGGAGAAAATCTCCGGATAAAAAAAATCAAATACTAAAATGAACAAAGGGCAATAACTTTTAGAAAAATTGTCGAATCAAAATTCTTTTAAGGGAGACACAACTTCATATCATGATTATAATGTATACCAAGTTTCAAAGAGATCAGTCGAAAATGTAGGAGTAGATTGCCGTACCATAATACTCCCGTCAAATTTGACGGGCGTATAAAAATGGTGCTGGTAAATTTTCAAAGGTGACGTCAACATATTTTGGCAGATTTAATGTTAGTTAGGTAAATACCAGGAATGCATTAAATCTGGATACTCCATTCCAAAGTCATTCAAAATAAAACATATTGATAAGCTATACCGTAAATAACTGAGAAACCAAAGATTGATTAAATATATATATGCACGTTTACACTGATGAAATACATACATAAATACCTCTGGGAGTATACATATATTTGGCTTAGATTTGAAATCTGAAGTACACTGTACTATACCAGTACCTGTATACCAGAGGTATAAATATGTATGAACAAATTAGACCTAGTTGAAGAACTGTTTTATGGCTAATAGATAAATTTTCAGGTGGAGAGAACAAAACATGACATGGATACCAGATTTTGCAAAGCACCATCCCATTCAAACATTATCATATAAAATCACTTACATACATGCGATTTACAAGCCATTTCACTGGATATTTGATTTTATGCTGTATCATTTGTCCACAAACACACAGTAAATAACGTTACCATCAAACCATTCCAATAAAATTCTGGAGAAAATATTATACTGACTCTGGCTGCAATCCAATTGCGTCCGTAGAGGTAGGCATTCCCCATCATAGAGTCCATGGCTTTCTGTAAATCTTCTCCATTGGGGAGCCACCTTAATGAGCAAACATAGTAAATCGAAACATTTGATTGCCAAATTATCTCCCCTTAAACACAACACCACTCAAATGGTGTGAATTACCAATAGATGAAAAATCTTGTAATAAAGGTTTGTGTGGAATTGTTAATTTGATCTGAGTAGTTCAATTATGATTTGCTTTCTAACATTATATTTACGATATCTACATCATAGAATTTCTACCTCTTTTGTTTGTGTTGTTGTTGCCGTATTATTTTCCCCCTGAGCCAGTGTAACACATATGGAACTGGAAGCCAGTGCATTCTATCTTGCCCTTCACAGTTCAGTAAACAAACAAAATGCAATTTGCTATAGAATCTCCACTGGCCCCAGACACTAACCTTCGTAATACATCTGTATACCCATCACTACATAAGGTATTTTGAAATATTGGTGACATCATTGTCATCTTTTCTTAAAGCTACCAATTAATCTGTTAATAACCAATAGCAGTAATATTATACGTTGAGCCTTTAGCCTGCTCACAACAATACTCACGAGTTGATTTCAGAGTTGAGAGTATTATTCATCACTTCGCTGGTCATTTTCACAAAGAGCATACTTTCTTGTTGGATCTGTAAGGGGACAAGTATAATCATGTAATTACTTATGCTATCTGTAGATGTATCAGTTTAAGTCAATATATTTCACTTTTGGAAACAACTCAAACAAAAACATTAAACTAGATTGAACTTGAAGGGTGAGCGTCACAGCTACCCCAGATACTCTCATATCTACAGAGTTTGAAGCCATTTCATGAACAGCGAATCAAGATATGTTGTGGAAACCTGCATTACACTGTATGTTAGGACTTGGGGTTAAGGTCAAAAGTCAAACTGAGGTCACAGTGACCTTATTTTATAATGGGTCATATATATATACCACCTTCCAATGATGTACCTACATGTATACACGTTTGATGTGATGGTATGAAAAAAATATCAAAATCTATAATCACATCCCAAGAGATTTGTATAAAAACTCATCTAAATTGCAAAGTGTTTATTTTTCTTACTCATTCTTCCATTTTCCCTGTTATTTTGTCCATGTCTTTTCCTTTCCATTTTATATATATATGTTTTTGTATTCTTTCTCTCTTCCTTTACTTTTAATCTGTTTCTATCTTATATAGTATACAATATGATCACTTATAAAGGATTGAGCTTTAAAGTAGTTGATTCCGTTTAATACAATTTTGAAACAAAAGCATGTTGTATGTGTAATAGGACTAGGAATAGTGATAAAGATCGTGCCGTCGCTGGGGCTCGAACCCGCGACACTTGGCTTTCCAGCCCGATGTTCTACCGTTGAGCTAAAGGGAAATTCCCTACAGCTGACGCTTGTAAGGCAATCTAATCAATTCACATCTTTTACACTATTCCCCCCTTTTTTCTAACACCAATCCAGGTTCTTTGACCCCCCGCCAAGGGTTCTCCTACCTTGAATGGCACCAATTTGTAATAGGACAAGAAAAAGTGATAAAGATAGTGCTATCGCTGGGGCCCGAACCTGCGACCCTTGGCTTTCCAGCTCGATGCTCTACCTCTGAGCTAAAGGGAAATTCCCTACAGCTGACGCTTGTAAGGCAACCTAATCAATGCACATCTTTTACATATGTATGAAAATAGTGAGTCTCTATGTCATTTTATCTGGACAAAAATTGATTGTATGTACTGATATATGTGTAAAACCTTTTAAAAAATAAACAAATACACCAGAACATTCTTTTTTTGTTGATCATAGTTCAACATTGGATGACATATACATACCTGTATAGCACCGAAGATCATCAATATGGCCGTCCCAAATAACAGCAACAGGATGAACAGGACACTGGTCGTCTTGTCTAAGGATTGCTCTAGCACCGATACAATCTGTACAAAAGTGACAAAACCACACATGAGGGATTGATGAGGAATGTTAATCTAGATGTCTGAAACAGGGAGCAAAAAATATTTCTTAACATGATGCAAAAGGTAAAGATGAAACAAGGAGGGATGGTTGGGTGTGCAGTGGATAGTGTACTTGCTTTTCATAAGATGGCCAGGGTTCAATTCCCCTAATGGATGTAAAAAGGTATAAAGTCACCTCCCGACTATGTGGAGTTTCTGCTGGTAATCCCAATTAAGAACCCTACATGCTTCTAACCGGCCAACAAAAGTATTTAATATAATGATTAATGTAAGTTGTTTCATAACAATGTTATCGTACAAGGATCATATTTGAGGGAATTGTGGAGAGGATCAACAACGAGCTACCAGAGTCTATTAACAGCAATGATGCAATCTGTATAGCAGAGACAGGGATAATTAAAGGAAAAGTGAGGTATAACAATTTACAAGCCTCAAGAAGTGACTATGATATACAAACTGTACAGTACTGGTGTGGATTAAACAGGTGTGGTATTCCGTCTTTGCGTATTAAAGAGTTATCTTCTCTTGTGAGCAGGTATTGATTGTTACGTCATTTGTTTGTGAGAGTAACGTCATCAATTTTTGAGAAAACGATGTAATTTTCTCACACAAACCAATGACGTAATAATCAATACCTGCTCACAAGAGAAGATAACTCTGCAATACGCAAAGACGGAATTGGTCTCTTGCGTTGTTTGTCCCATGTCTTTGACATGTGAGAGTTATTCACGTACATTACCATTGTCTGAAAATTGTTGATGAATTTGCTCCGATTACTTACACAGTAGAATTGCCACTCGACCAATTTCAGAGAGACTTACCTTATGGTCGCCGCGTAGAACCAGTTTGGCTATTCCCCTGATCCATCGTGGTGTCAGAACCTCACGCCTACTGACTAGCCATTTCTTCAGTACTTTCTTCACCAACTCAACCTTCTCACCAAATATTCCTCCACTCCCAAGCTGTATCACTGAATATATAAACAAATTCATCATTTACCTACCCACTCACATTTCAACAAGAGTCGTGTCAATAATTTGCATCCCATTGATCAGACTCCCAAAGAGGTCCTGCTAATCTTGGCTTGAGAAATTGATCTTAGCATGATTGCAAAACTGAATGAGTGAATGATTTGTTGTGGGAGATTTCCAATTTTGATACATTGGGGCTCAAAATTCAGGTGTGAAGATACAGGGAGAACACTCTTACAAACTTGAATCTAACTCACCAAAACTTTTGAACAGCCACATAACAAGCCCTATGGGAAACAGCAGCTGGACGACCCAGATGTTGAGCCATATCCGTGTAAGCACCAAGAGCCAGAAGAGGTAGATAAAGCAATTGTCAATGAGAGATCGTGCTTTCACTTCTGATTTTTCTTGAGACTTTTCTGCAGATTCCTTCATTTGTAGTTTTGGTCGGTCTTGTTTCTTCTGTGGAGAAGAGGCTGATGATACTGTGGGGCTTCGCACTGGTAAATAAGATGGCTTTTTGACATCAGTGGATTCTTTTGTCTTTTCTGAAAATAAAACATTAAATTTGTGGACTTTTCCCACAGAAAAACAAGAGTACTGCGTGGCGGAACAATATACGCCCGTCGAATGCCGTATAGTGTTAAATACTTTCTTACATTGAAATAAGATCTGCATCATTCAAAGAGTGGTTAGCTGACATGCTATAAAAATGTAGGAGAAAATCTCCGGATAAAAAAATCAAATACTGAAATGAACAAAGAGCAATAACTTTTGCAAAAATAGTTGTATCAAAATTCTTTTCATGGAAACCCAACAACATATCATGATTATTTAGCCTACTAAGTTTCAAAGAAATCTGTCAAAAAATGTAGAAGATCTCCGGACAAAAAAATCAAATACTGAAATGAACAAAGGGCAATAACTTTTGCAAAAATTGTCAAATCAAAATTCTTTAAAGGGAGACATAACTTCATATCATGATTATAATGTATACCAAGTTTCAAAGAGATCCGTTGAAAAGGAGGAGATTGATGGACAAAAATCGAATACTAAAATAAACAAAGAGCAATAACTTTTGCAAAAATCGTCGAATCAAAATTCTGTTAGGGGAGACACAACTTCATACCATGATTATAATGTTTACCAAGTTTCAAAGAGATCCACTGAAAAATGTAGGAGAAGATTGCCGGACAAAAATCAAATACTGAAATGAACAAAGGGCAATAACTTTTGAGGAAAATGATGAATCAAAATTCTTTAAAGGGAGACACAACTTCATACCATGATTATAATGTTTACCCAGTTTCAAAGAGATCCGCTGAAAAATGTAGGAGGAGATCGCCGGACAAAAATAAATAAATTGAGGGGGCGTATAAAAATGGATAATTCAAATTAATTTTTATAGAATGCTTCACAAAATATAAATGTCTTCCTTTCATGCTTATGAGGAGAACCAGAACTGTAAACCAAACTAACTTTCAACTCCTTAAAAAATGTAGGAGGAGATTGCCGGACAAACAAAAGTTTACGCCGGACAGACAATGCCATACCATAATTCCCCCCTGTCAAATTTGACGGGCATATAAAAATGTAATTTGATATTTATACAAAAATCAATTTGATTGTTAATATATAATTCTCTACCTGTTTCAGCCTCGTGAGATTCTGTAACGTCACTACTTTGGTTGTCAGTCTTTTCATCCTTTTCCAAATTCTGTGCTACATCAGGCTGTTCTGTTTCTGAATCACCAGCCAGAAATATCCATGCTGCTTCCACTGGGGTTTGAGGTACAGACCTTCCTGCAGTGAGATATTGCAAATGGTATAAACACTAATATTGCACATTATAAGTTCTGCAGCAAAGTAGTTCTTACCTAAATCACTATCATATTAATCAACATTGTTGTTGAGTATTAAATATCCATTATAATTCAATTCTGTTTGAAATAATAGATGGGCTACACATATGTATCTAATGACATTCAACAATCTATGTCATTCCATATAAAAATAAAGTCATGTCATGAAAGACATATATGATGTACATCTTAACCCAAATTGAAACCATATATATATATACAATAAAGAAAATAGACAGGAGCATCATCTAGGTCTGAACAGTGACACTGGTTTGTAATTTTTTAAATGACCAAGGGGGAGATTATGTGTGTTCTCCAAAATAGGGAGAGTTGGCAAGTATGCATTTAACAGTAATGCCACTAATTGATTTTTTTATAATGAAGAACATGTTGATTATTGAAATGAAACCTGAGTTTACATCATGTCATCAGTGATAATGAAGGCAGCACCATACTACATGTTCAATTACTAGTTTTTTGGCAAGATGTTTATAGGGTCCAATACAGGGACCCATTCCCAATTGAAAAATAACGCTAATTTTTTCTTTCCAATTTCAGTCTTAATTTTCCCATTTAGATTAAAAATCATGTTTATAAAAGTTTCAAGTCACTATATGTGCAACTTCCAAAGTATTACTATTCATGATGGAGTATTCAAAATACATAAATAACAAAAACTTGAAACTGAATTAAAACAAGAGGCCCAATGGGCCTGAATCGCTCACCTGGTTTTAATCTCACACTTGTAATCTTAAAAGTGGACTAAAATACAACTACAGGCAGAATATCAGTGTTTGATTCGCAAAAACTTATTAAAAGATTTAAACATATGACACCTGTGACCTTGAATGTCGAACAAGGACATTAGGTTGAACAGAGTTTATAGTCTTCAAACCCAGCATGCTTCTAGCAAAATATCATTACCCTGGACCTTTTGGTTATACAGAACAAATCATTTAAAGATTTAAACATATATTGACCACTGTAACCTTGAGTATGGGCGAAGGACATTCATTTGAACAAACTTGGTAACCCTTCATACCAGCATGTTAATGGCCAAATATCATCACCCTTGGCCTTTTGCTTATTAAGAAGAAGTCATTCAAAGGTTTTAAACATATTTGACCCCTGTGACCTTGAATATAAGTCAAGGTCATTTATTTGAACAAACTTGGTAGCCCTTCATCCCAGCATGTTACTGGNAAGTCAAAGTCATTTATTTGAACAAACTCGGTAGCCCTTCATCCCAGCATGTTACTGGACCTGTGACCTTGAATATTTGTCAAGGTCATTCATCTGAACAAACTTGGTAGCCCTTCATACCAGCATGTTAATGGCCAAATATCATCACCCTAGGCCTTTTGTTTATTAAGAAGAAGTCATTTAAAGGTTTTAAACATATTTGACCCCTGTGACCCTGAATATAAGTCAAGGTCATTCATTTAAACAAACTTGATAGCCCTTCATCCCAGTATGTTACTGGCCAAATATCATCACCCTAGGCATTTTGATTATTCAGAAGAACTTGTTTAAAGATTTTAACATATTTTACCCCTGTGACCTTGAAAATAGGTGTAGGTCATTTATTTGAACAAACTTAGTAGCCCTTCATCCCAGAATGTTACTGGCCAACTATCATCACCCTAGGCCTCTCGGGTATTCAGTAAAAGTTGTTTAAAGGTTTTGTACATATTTGACCCCTGTGACCTTGAATATAATTCAAGGTCATTTATTTGAACAAACTTGCTAGTCTTTCATCCCAGCATGTTACTGGCCAAATGTAAGCACCCTAGGCCTCTTGGTTATTCAGAAGAAGTTGTTTAAATGTTTTGAACATATTTGACCCCTGTGACCTTAAATATAAGTCAAGGTCATTTATTTGAACAAACTTGGTAGCCCTTCATCCCAGCATGTTACTGGCCAAATCTAAGCACTCTATAGGCCTCTTGGTTATTCAGAAGAAATTGTTTAAATGTTTTGAACATATTTGACCCCTGTGACCTTGAATATTTGTCAAGGTCATTCATTTTAAGAAACTTGGTAGTCCTCAATCCTAGCATGTTAATGGCCAAATATCATTAACCTGGGCCTCTTTGTTATTTAGAAGAAGTTGTTTAAAGATTTTTTAAGACAATTGACCCATGCGACCTTGAATATTTGTCAAGGTCATTCATTTGAACAAACTTGGTAGCCCTTCATCCCAGCATGCTTCTGGCCAATTATCATCTCTCTGGGCATTTTGGTTATTCAGAAGAAGTTGCTTCAAGTTTTTAACATATTTTACCCCTGTGACCTTGAAAATAGGTGAAGGTCATTTATTTGAACAAACTTGGTAGCCCTTCATTCCAGTTTGCGCCAACTATCACCACCCTAGGCCTCTTGGTTATTAAGAAGAAGTTGTTTAAAGTAAAATATTGACGCCGGACAATGGACGGACGGACGGACGGACGGACGGACGGACGGACGGACGGACGGACGACGCACTATGGCATAAGCTCACTTGGCCCTTCGGACCAGGTGAGCTAAAAAACACTGAAAATTTATGTGTTTATTTATTGCTATACATTTTACTGTTAGATTCAGTTCTAGTGAAGAAAACATATTGCTTATCATGATCACATTGCAGGTTTTATTTTTTCCAAATTTATAATATTTTCCCAAGCCAGTTCATGTGGGAACACTGATGATATTTCCCATTTTTAGCCAAATGCCGATGCTATTTCAGGGACCCTTTCCCAAAAACAGCTGGCAAAAGCTCTGGTTACTATATATTGACTCTTAATGTTGAGTGTCCCACCACTTTTCTTCTTCATAAATATATACAGGCCTTAAAATGTTATTTTGCTTTAATTTAAAATTAATGACATTTCCTCTATATTCATAGAAAGACAATCATAGATTGTGTGCCTTTTTAGTGAATTAGAACATTTTAAAATTATCTCCAGTAGCGTTGCAGAAAAGTATTAACATATAACAAATAACATCAGTGGTGCAGTGGTTAAGCTTCCTGATTTATAATAGGAGGTCCAGGGAAAAATCGTTGTAGGGGAATAAGAGGTTTCGGTGAAATTGGAAATTTAATTATTATACATTTTTTCTTTTGAAATTAGTCTTTGCCAAGCAATTCCATGCCAGAAAAGTCTGAAAATACTGGAACCCCCTTCTTCTTTGGAGATACGTATACAACAAAGAGTGCTGGAACACCCTACCTTAATCATTTTTCTCAAATTTTGATGTATGAGTGATATGATATTATATCCTGTAAATGAATTATATTTTCAAATCTTCAATTTAAACAGAACACATTTAATATTCAAAATGTCCTAAGGCATCACTACCCTCCTCTGAATCATTGACAAACAAACCTTCAGAGAGTCTTGCTTCATTTATTTCTGCCACAAATCCAATGACTATGACAACAACGAGGAAAAGTAAGAGTGGGACTCTGAGATATCCAGCTGCTGTAGCTACATGGAGAGTGAGGACAATCCAGACGGGGATGGATAGATATCGCAAATAGCGCCTGGTGTCTGGTGACCACAAGAATATCACTGCTAACAGGTAACCTACCAATAAGGTCCATATCTGTAAAAGTAAATAATCAGTGCAATCTAATGATTCTATGACCACACATGTGATGACAGACTAAAAAAGAACGTATATCAGTTCTATTATTCACGAAAGAGTTGCCAAACTCTACAGTATACATAGAACATGCTAATTTTAGAGCTGTCTGCAAGTATCTACTTGTACAAATGTGCATGTATACACCTACATGTACAACTGCATGTTGTAATTATATATACACTGTACAAGCTGTATATTACTTACAGACCACCTGATATATGTATGCAGCAGTCATTTTGTTTGGCAAAGTTTCACATTTAAGTTCTTCTGTATCGCATTTAAATACAGTCAATACATATACATGCACCAGCATAATGCTGACGCGACCTTTAGATGTTGAATGCGTCGTCTGCTAAGCTTGTAACACACACAACGCAATACACTTTACAGAAACAAATCGTAATACACATATATGCTCACCCAAAACGATGTAAAGTATCCAAGAACGTCATAAATGAAGTAAAATACAGATCTAAATGCGTACAATATGTTCTTCACTGGGCCAAAATGCAACAGAAGATACGCCAGCACAATCCCTCCAAAGCCGCCTAAAATCAGACGTATGTGTTTTATAAATTTATTAAATACATTTCCATAAACTCTGTCTATAGCTTTGATTGGAATATAAGCTACTCCTAAAACGAAAGGTGTGTTTGTAGCCTGTAGTCCATGCAACCATCTGCGAAGCCAGCTGGTCAACGAGTGTTTCACTGGATACAAGAAAGTTCCACATAACACTGCCCATAACAGCGGTCTTAAAAACACTTCCAATATAAAATACACAGCTACCGCAGCTCCAACGGCGAACAAAATTAATAAATTAGCTGCTGTTGTATATATGGCCTGTTTAAAAGCTTTCTCGTGCCCTTGGGGTAGATTATTCAAAACATTATTAAAGGGAGACCGAAAATCCAAGGAAGGAGAAGCCATATTTGTTGTCGGAAGTGACGTCATATTGCGCCAAATTCATTCGGAGCTCCTCTAATTTTATGATAGATCATACTTTCACTTTCACCTAAGACCACGTTGCAATGTTATTTTGATTACGTGGACCTGGTTGAATCTGAAGTCATCTTTATTTTTAATAACTACGAGGGATAATTTATTAATACTTCAAAACATTTTTATTTATTAGTTTGAACTAGTTCATCTGATTAGGTGAAATGTAGGCACCAAACTGATTAAACAAAAGCCAAAAGGACATCTGTACTATATATATATAAGTAATTACTTCTTTGCCCCATATTGGAATATTTATAGCTTTTATTATATGGGGCAAAGAAGTAATTCCAACAGTGTGGACAAGTTTAGGTTGTCCAGAGACGTATAATATATAATATTAATATAATATATTATACGTCTCTGGGTTGTCAAATTTTCGGAGTGATCCGTTCCTTTTTCAAGACACAGTGAAACATAACAGTTACATGCACATATACGTCATATTACAAGAAGATAGAACTGATATACTATAATTGAAAATATAGCTATTATATAAAAGCAATAGTCCCCTCGGCTAAAGACAGCCGAAGGTAGCAATTAGGCTGAGAGCATCGCGGACAAGGAACGCTGATGTAGAGGACCTATTCTTGCGCAAGATGCACTATCACATAAAGTGAGTCAACGAGTCAAAAACGTGGAACATGTGCATGTGGAAATCTGGCCCGGTAAATGTGAAAAAACTCAATTTGCTACGGAATGCCTCATTAGTCGCCTCTCAGTTCTGCGGTGGATCTAACAGTCACAGCAGGGGGTTCACACTTGGTCGCCTCTTTTAGTTTGCGCAGAGCTTGGGAGTAGGGTATGCTTCTCGTGGGTTGCGAGGGGTGACAACTGGATGGGAGGAGATACTGGTGTGTGTCAGTAGGTTTACAGTGGAGGTCCGTACTAATCTTACCATAAATCAGAGTGGAACTGGTGTCCAAAAATGTGTTGCTCTCCGTGGAGATATCCGCTGTGAATTTGATGGTGGCGTGGAACGCGTTAGCGTACTCAATAAACAAGGGAGTCCCGACCCGATGTATATGTACTATATACAGTGGCGGATCCAGAGGGGTTTTTTGGGCTTCAGGAAACCCCCCCACCCTGAGATTTTTCTTTAAAAATCATGTATTTTCACCATTTTCCTCAATTTTTCCCCACATGGAAACCCTCCCAGGAAATTTGGAAAGCCCCCCAGATAGGTCTCTGGATCCGCCACTGTATATATATATATATATATATATATATATATATATATTCTTTTTCTTTAGTATTTTCACTAATTATTATGTATAATGACTCCCATTGTACCAAAATTAACTCCTTGCATTCGTAGTCAATTTTGTATAACACAAAGTGTTTTCAAAAGTGTGCCCCATATGGTTGCTATGATTTGGTTTGGTTGAATTTTGTTTAACGTCATGTATGAGTGCTTGCGTGTGTGTATGCAGGAGACAGGGAATGTTGGCTGATATAAGAATTGATTACAATGGGTAACCATCGAAAACCACGGTTGAAAAAGCAAATAAATATTTTCATAACACATGGGAAAGAGCTATGGCGGAAAACTGCCCATATTTCCCTAAGTCGTCGGCATTTATGAAAACGGAAAAAATATTAATAAGTAAATAATTTCTAGCAGCGAAAATGCATAGAATAGATATAAACCCAATTGAATATAATTTTTGAACTGCTGAGATATTAGGTATTGTTAATATGATACTGCAAATATAGCCATATTCACTATATCTATGCAAGTGATGGGGTTTCCCAGACTTAAATACGTATCCGAGGACCAACTTTTGAATAAGTTTTTTTTTTTTTATTCCGTGATGTAATATGCAAAAACAAATCGTATTCCGGAAAAGTGGTCCTCCTTTAGTAATCTTTTTCCTTAATGAAATCATAAAATATTTTTTTCAGATCAATGGTACATTTTATTTAGGTTTTAATAATATACCTATTGATTTATCCTCTTTGGAATCATGTCAACAAATCACTGTACACGTGTACAGTATATAGCTACGCTTTGTAAACATCATTTTAAAAGATATTTATGAACTGTTTCACCCTCCAATTGGCACTAGTAATTTTTATCTATTTAATATTCAAACACAAACAAATGATGCTAAAATACAAAAAATGCGGGATTGTTCAGTCAGAATAAAAAAGGCCAAGCAAAAAATTTGGAGTGTTATTATCGCAAAAATATTACCATAAATACGATAAAAGTCATCGTTGAGGACAGTCTAATTTGTTTGAAATGCAAGAATAAAAGACTGCAACACAAAGTAAGGATCGCAATACACGTGTAAGACAAGCTATTAAAAAATATATATCTCATTTTGCCATTCATAGGTGCAGGAAAAACAAAATCAAGATGTGTGTTTTGTAAGAAAGCAGGTAACGGCATGACGCAAGCAGTAGTAGTGAAAATTAAATCCTTTCAAAACTTGTTGGTAATGATTGTACGATCTTGTGTTAAAACAGCATATTATTTGTTTTAAATTCATAGAAATAAAACGAAATACGCATTTTGTTGAGTATAAAGTGTTGGTTCAATAAGAAGGTCATTTTTATATTTAGATCAAGTTACTTCAAGGCACTCGTTCGTCCACACTTAGAGTATGCGGTAAGTGTATGGACTCCGATTGAAAGAGTACAACGAAGGTCAACAATCTCAATACCAGGATTGAAGGATTTATCCTACACGGACCGTCTAAAAAACACCTTGGCACACTTGCATATCGAAGTCTGAGAGGCGACATGACTTCCATGATATAGTGCAGTTGCCACAGGAATCTTCGATAAAGACACTAGACGGCGAACAAGAGGGCATTCAGGGAAGTGAAAGAAAAAGTATTGCAAATAGCTTGACATCCGCAAATACTCCTTTGGTCTACGGTCTGTTAACGTTTGGAGCAGTACTCCTGACGAGGTCGTACAAACAACCACAATCAGGGAATTTGACATTGGACTGGACAATTATTTAAATAATTTTGAAGTAAAATCTAATCACTTAGCTGGACATAAATTCGTATATATACATTAGTATTATAACCATACTTTTGACTTAGCTGACGATGATAGCAAAGTTTGTCGAAAATTCCCGCCTTGATGATATTTTACATTCGGAAATTACGTTTTTCTTTATTCGGGATACCTCTAGGCACACGAGGAACGAGAATGTTTCGAGCGAAATGTAAAAATCATTAGGCCTAATATGAAGAACGACATGTACGGAACGACACAAATGGGTTTGTTTCTTTAGTTAAATTTACAAAATCAAGCGGGAAATATATTTCCGTCGCGTGTCGCATGTTGTTATTTTGAGCTTCTGGCATGAGATAAAGAACTAGTCCTTGTTACTAAAAAATCGGACTTTTTTACAGAAGTTGGTCGATTCTAAATAAAATTAGTCAGAAAGTTAAAAAAAAATTTTTTTACAGTAAACTTGCTAAAAGATATTTTGACACAAGAAGAAAGGTAGTTCTACTTAAATATGTATCATTGATGTTTTAAATGGAGCTTTCATTGATAGCTTTTCGTGTAATATTAAAAAAAAATCGAAAGTATTTAATGAATTCTTAATTATTTATAAGGTCATCTGGCAGTTGTGTTTTTCTAAGACCTGTATCACTTTGAAGAAAATATCTATTGTTCAATTTGATGTATTTCAAATAAAGATATTTCTACATGTCTTAAGTTCTCCCAAATGGACCACCTCATCACTTGTATGTCATAAGTTCTCCCTAGTTTAATGGACCCTCTTATCAGTCATTTGTATGTATTAAGTTCTCCTTAGTGAACCATCTCATCACTTGTATGTCTGAAGTTTCCATCCGATCACCTGTATGTCTTAAATTTTCCTTAGTGGACCATAAGTTGTATGTCTAAAGATCTCTCTAGTGGACCATCCCATTACTTGAATGTCTTAAGTTTTCCCTAGTGGACTATCCCATCACTTGTATGTCTTAAGATCTCCCTAATGGACCATCTCATCACTTGAATGTCTTAAGTTCTCCTTAGTGGACAATCCTATCACTTGTATATAAAATAACTTCTCCCTAGTGGACCGGACCATCCCATCACTTGTATGTCTTAAATTCTTTCTGGTGGACCATCCTATCTATTGTACATATAATAAGTTCTCCCTAGTGGACCATCCTATCTATTGTACATAATAAGTTCTCCCTAGTGGACCATCCTATCCCTTGTATATATGTTCTCCTTAGTGGACCATCCGATCACTTGTATGTCTTAAGATCTCCCTAGTGGACCATCCCATCACTTGTATGTCTTAAGTTCTCCCTAGTGGACCATCCTATCTATTGTATATATAATAAGTTCTCCCTAGTGGACCATCGCATCACTTGAATGTCTTAAGTTCTCCTTAGTGGACCATACATTGTATGTCTTCAGATCTCTCTAATGGACCATCCCATCACTTGAATGTCTTCCATGTAAGTTTTCTTCCTAGTGGACCATCCAATCACTTGAATGTCTAAGTTCTCCTTAGTGGACCGTACATTGTATGTCTTCAGATCTCTCTAGTGGACCATCCCATTACTTGTATGTCTGAAGCTGTCCTTAGTGGACCATCCCATCACTTGTATGTCTTAAGTTCTTTCTAGGCGACCATCCTATCTATTGTACATAATAAGTTCTCCCTAGTGGACCATCCTATCACTTGTATATATGTTCTCCTTAGTGGACCATCCGATCACTGCATGTCTTAAGATCTCCCTAGTGGACCATCCCATCACTTGTATGTCTTAAGTTCTCCCTAGTGGACCATCCTATCTATTGTATATATAATAAGTTCTCCCTAGTGGACCATTCTATCACTTGTATATATAATAAGTTCTCCCTAGTGGACCACCGCATCACTTGAATGTCTTAAGATCTCCCTAGTGGACCATCCCATCACTTGTATGTCTTAAGTTCTCCCTAGTGGACCATCCTATCTATTGTATATATAATAAGTTCTCCCTAGTGGACCATTCTATCACTTGTATATATATAATAAGTTCTCCCTAGTGGATCATCGCATCACTTGAATGTCTTAAGTTCTCCTTAGTGGACCGTACATTGTATGTCTTCAGATCTCTCTAATGGACCATCCCATCACTTGTATGTCTTAAGATCCCCCTAGTGGACCATCCCATCACTTGTATATCTTAAGATCCCCCTAGTGGACCATCCCATCACTTGAATGTCTTAAGTTCTCCTTAGTGGACCGTACATTGTTTGTCTTCTGTTCCTCTAATGGACCATCCCATCACTTGAATGTCTTCCATGTAAGTTCTCCTAGGTGGACCATCCCATCACTTGTATGTCTTAAGATCCCCCTAGTGGACCATCCCATCACTTGTATGTCTTAAGATCTCCCTAGTGGACCATCCCATCACTTGTATGTCTTAAGTTCTCCCTGGTGGACCATCCTATCTATTGTATATATAATAAGTTCTCCCTGGTGGACCATCCCATCACTTGAATGTCTTCCATGTAAGTTCTTCCTAGTGGACCATCCCATCACTTGACTGTCTTAAGATCCCCCTAGTGGACCATCACATCACTTGAATGTCTTAAGTTCTCCTTAGTGGACCGTACATTGTATGTCTTCAGATCTCTCTAATGGACCACCCCATCACTTGAATGTCTTCCATGTAAGTTCTCCATAGTGGACCATCCCATCACTTTTATGTCTTAAGATCCCCCTAGTCGACCATCCCATCACTTGTATGTCTAAAGTTCTCCCTAGTGGACCATACCATCACTGGTATGTCTTAAGTTCTCCCTAGTGGACCATCCCATCACTTGTATATATTAAGTTCTCCTAAGTGGACCATCCCATCACTTGAATGTCTTAAGATCCCCCTAGTGGACCATCCCATCACTTGTATGTCTTAAGTTCTCCCTAGTGGACCATCCCATCACTTGTATGTCTTAAGTTCTCCCTAGTGGACCATCCCATCACTGTATATATTAAGTTCTACCTAGTGGACCATCCTATCACTTGAATGTCTTAAGTTCTTTCTTGTGGAACATCCCATCAATTGTGTATATACAGTTCTCCTTAGTGGACCATCCCATTACTTGTATGTCTTACACTGTCCTTAGTGGACCACCTGATCACTTGTTTGTCTTAAGTTTTCTTTAGTGGTCCATCCTATCACTTGTATATATTAAGTTCTCCGTTGTGGACCATAAGTTGTATGTCTTCAGATCTATCTAGTGGACCATCTTATCACTTGTATGTTGCAAGATCCCCCTAGTGGACCATCCCATCACTTGTATGTCTTAAGTTCTCCTTAGTGGACCATCCCATCACTTGTACATCAAAATCCTTAGTGGACCATCCCATCACTTGTACATCAAAATCCTTAGTGGACCATCACATCACTTGTATGTATTAAGTTCTCCTTAGTGGACCATCACATCACTTGTATGTCTGAACTTCTCAGTTGACCATCCCATCACTTGTAAGTTCTCCTTAAGTAGATGATCCCATGATCACTTTTTTTTTTAGTGACCATCTATGACATTGATTGTTTACTTTTCCTTAATACCAGTTCACCATCCAATCACTTGTCAAGTCATGAGTTTTCCCTGTGTATACTGTTTCCAAGATAATCTAATTTTCAACTTAATCAAGGAATGACCATCCTATCACTTGTATGTTGTAAGATCCCCCTTTTCAAAATTTCAAGTACTTGAAATTTATGAAATACTATGGAATATGTAAATATATGTACAATGTACTAGTAATATCGAATTTACACTTAATTTTCACTCAAATTATTTTTCATTATAATTGTACACACATTTCATTCCTATAAATTAGTTAACTGTTTCACTTGGTAGTAGAAAGATGTGGTTTCATCTTATGAAGTATTATCTTGGGGTTTTTTCAGCCACAAAGCACAACATAAGGAAAACTAAAAGAACATTGAAAAGAAAAGGAAGCAGTTTATCAAAATCAGCGTGACTGAAACTAAGATCGACCTTCGAAATGCCTCTGGTGAGGAACGACCTTCAGGCTCCACTATGGCAACTTCAACCCATGCCACGACTACAGAACATGTCTGTTTTCCAACTAAGGCCTGTGACTCCAATGTACGCAGCTCTGCTTTGCAACCCTCCGAAACTTCGCTGTATGTCCAATATAAATGGAAATTCAAATCAAACTGTTTTAAATACATATACAGATGGACAGGTCCATAACAAATACACATATACCAGGAAAGCTATGAACAGTACAACTAAGCAATTGTGTAATGTTTTCAGAGTTAAAAATGGTAACCAGAGTGTAATGGAAAAAGCACACCAAAAAGGAAATGAAAAGTTTCGTTTCAAAGAGATAGCAGAAAACAGAACTACTGTTGCATCATTGGGATTTATCAATAGTAATAAATCAAGAACCTTCCAGGAGCAGAATCTGATTGATCAAAATGGAAATGTAATCACAGATATTCTGGCAGATAGCAAGAATGTTCAAACACAAAAGTGGATTTTCGGAAATCTTGGTTGTGAAGCTGATGTCTTGTCCAGTGGAAATATTAACAAATGTGCTTCTGAAAGTACTTCAGATGGGCAATACACCTTTTCATTTGACATCAATGCAGACAGGACAGCTGTGTCTAACACAGGTAGCATACAGAAATGGGACCATGCTGGTGCCAAGAAGAAATGCCCATCTGAAGGCAATGGCACAATGAATCATCAGAGGCATGGTATTCTTAATGGTAAGGCAAACATTGTCTTGAGTTCAAGTGGAGTTAAGGATCATTGATGTGAAATCGATTAACTTATAATTCAGTAAAAGTGGAGTTTGTGGATCAATGGTGTGGAATGGTTTGGTTTAAATTAGTATTGCTTAACGTCCTATCAACAGCTGTTGTAATTTAAGGTGTGGAATGAATTGTCTTCAGTAAAAGTGGAGTTGTAATTTATTGATGTAGAATGGTGTGACTTGAGTAAAAGTGGAGTTTGTGGATCAATGGTGTGGAATGGTTTGGTTTAAATTAGTATTGCTTAACATCCTATCAACAGCTGTGGTCATTTAAGGTGTGGAATGAATTGTCTTCAGTAAAAGTGGAGTTGTAATTTATTGATGTGGAATGGTGTGACTTAAGTAAAAGAGGAGTTGTGGATCATTAGTGTGGAATGGTGTGACTTTAGTAAAAGTGAAGTTGTGTGTTTTATTGATGTGAAATGGTTCAATGAATTGGCTTGAGTAAAAGTGGAGTTGTGGAATTATTGATGTGGAATGGACAAGTGGGATGGTTTGAGTTAGAGTGGTGTTGTCGTTAATTGATATGGAGCATATTGTAAAATAAAGTGGAGTTGTGATTCTTAGATGTAAAGTAGATTGTGGTAAGTTGATGATCAGTTGTGTGGAGTGTGTTGTATCATGATAAGTTAAAGTACTTGGAGTTCTGGGTCTAGGGTATGGAGTTGACTGTGATCATCAAAATAAGATCTACCAGGATATAGACTGGATCATTGTAAATAAAAGTAGAATTTGTGTTAAGGTCTAAGGGAAATTTTAGATCAATCGTGTGGAGTGTAATATATATCAGTGTCAGATTTGAATACAACAAGTCAACAGGAGTTATGGTTCAGGGATGCGATGTGAGTCAAGTTAGGTTGGTTTATCAATAGTATGCGTTAGATCATGGTAAGTCATTCAAAGTGGAGGTGTGGATCAGAGTTGTGACTTCTATCAGGGTTTATAAAAGTGGAGGTGTGGATCAGAGTTGTGACTTCTATCAGGGTTTATCAGAGTGGAGGTGTGGATCAGTGTTGTGACTTCTATCAGGGTTAATCAAGGAGGAGTTGTGGATCAGTGTTGTGACTTCTATCAGGGTTAGTCAAGGAGGAGGTGTGGATCAATGTTGTGACTTCTATCAGGGTTAATTAAGGAGGAAGTGTGGATCAGTGTTGGTGACTTATATCAGGGTTTATCAAAGTGTAGTTGTGGATCAGTGTTGGTGACTTACATCAGGGTTTATCAAAGTGGAGTTGTGGATCAGAGTTGTGACTTCTATCAGGGTTAATCAAGGAAGAAGTGTGGATCAGTGTTGTGACTTCTATCAGGGTTTATCAAAGTGGAGGTGTGGATCAGTGTTGTGACTTCTATCCAGGTTAATCAAGGAGGAGGTGTGGATCAGTATTGTGACTTCTCTCAGGGTTTATCAAGGAGGAGTTGTGGATCAGTGTTGGTGACTTATATTAGGGTTAATCAAAGTGGAGTTGTGGATCAGTGTTGGTGACTTCTATCAGGGTTTATCAAAGTGGAGGTGTGGATCAGTGTTGGTGATTTCTATCAGGGTTAATCAAGGAGGAGGTGTGGATCAGTGTTGTGACTTCTATCAGGGTTTATCAAAGTGGAGTTGTGGATCAG
>NW_018406814.1:506819-518604 GCF_002113885.1 Mizuhopecten yessoensis | reverse complement strand
GGAGGTGTGGATCAGTGTTGTGACTTCTATCAGGGTTAATCAAGGAGGAAGTGTGGATCAGTGTTGTGACTTCTATCAGGGTTTAACAAAGTGGAGGTGTGGATCAGAGTTGGTGACTTATATCAGGGTTAATCAAGGAGGAAGTGTGAATCAGTGTTATGACTTCTATTAGGGTTTATCAAAGTAGAGGTGTGGATCAGTGTTATGACCTCTATTAGGGTTTATCAAAGTGGAGGTGTGGATCAGTGTTGGTGACTTCTATCAGGGTTTATCAAAGTAGAGGTGTGGATCAGTGTTTTGACTTCTATCAGGGTTAATCAAGGAGGAGGTGTGGATCAGGGTTGGTGACTTCTATCAGGGTTTATCAAAGTAGAGGTGCGGATCAGTGTTGTGACTTCTATCAGGGTTTATCAGAGTGGAGGTGTGGATCAGTGTTGTGACTTCTATCAGAGGTTATCAAAGTGGAGTTGTGGATCAGTGTTGTGACTTCTATCTGGGTTAATCAAGGAGGAGTTGTGGATCAGAGTTGTGACTTCTATCAGGGTTTATCAAAGTGGAGTTGTGGATCACTGTTGTGACTTCTATCAGGGTTAATCAAGGAGGAGGTGTGGATCAGTGTTGTGACTTATATCAGGGTTAATCAAGGAGGAGGTGTGGATCAGTGTTGGTGACTTCTATCAGGGTTTATCAAAGTAGAGGTGTGGATCAGTGTTGTGACTTCTATCAGGGTTAATCAAGGAGGAGTTAAGGATCACTGTTGTGACCTCTATCAGGGTTAATCAAGGAGGAAGTGTGGATCAGTGTTGTGACTTCTATCAGGTTTAATCAAGGAGGAAGTGTGGATCAGTGTTGTGACTTCTATCAGGGTTAATCAAAGTGGAGTTGTGGATCAGTGCTGTGACTTCTATCTGGGTTAATCAAGGAGTAAGTGTGGATCATTGTTGGTGACTTCTATCAGGGTTAATCAAGGAGGAAGTGTGGATCAGTGTTGTGACTTCTATCAGGGTTAATCAAGGAGGAGGTGTGGATCAGTGTTGTGACTTCTATCAGGGTTTATCAAGGAGGAGTTGTGGATCAATGTTGTGACTTCTATCAGGTTTAATCAAGGAGGAAGTGTGGATCAGTGTTGTGACTTCTATCAAGGTTTATCAAGGAGGAGTTGTGGATCAATGTTGTGACTTCTATCAGGGTTAATCAAAGTGAAGTTGTGGATCAGTGTTGTGACTTCTATCTGGGTTAATGAAGGAGGAGTTGTGGATCATTGTTGGTGACTTCTATCAGGGTTAATCAAGGAGGAAGTGTGGATCATTGTTGTGACTTCTATCAGGGTTTATCAAGGAGGAAGTGTGGATCAGTGTTGTGACTTCTATCTGGGTTAATCAAGGAGGAGTTGTGGATCAGTGTTGTGACTTCTATCAGGGTCAATCAAGGAGGAGTTGTGGATCAGTGTTGTGACTTCTATCAGGGTTAATCAAGGAGGTGTGGATCAGTGTTGTGACTTCTATCCGGGTTAATCAAGGAGGAGTTGTGGATCAGTGTTGTGGCTTCTATCAGGGTTAATCAAGGAGGAGTTGTGGAACAGTGTTGTGACTTCTATCAGGGTTAATCAAGGAGGAAGTTTGGATCATTGTTGTGACTTCTATCAGGGTTTATCAAAGTGGAGTTGTGGATCAGTGTTGTGACTTCTATCAGGGTTTATCAAGGAGGAGTTGTGGATCAGTGTTTTGACTTTTATCAGGGTTAATCAAAGTGAAGTTGTGGATCAGTGTTGTGACTTCTATCAGGGTCAATCAAGGAGGAGTTGTGGATCAGTGTTGTGACCTCTATCAGGGTTAATCAAGGAGGAGTTGTGGATCAGTGCTGTGACTTCTATCAGGGTTAATCAAGGAGGAAGTGTGGATCAGTGTTGTGACTTCTATCAGGGTTAATCAGGGAGGAGTTGTGGATCAGTGTTGTGACTTCTATCTGGGTTAATCAAGGAGGAGTTGTGGATCAGTGCTGTGACTTCTATCAGGGTTAATCAAGGAGGAGGTGGGGATCAGTGTTGTGACTTCTATCAGGGTTTATCAAAGTGGAGTTGTGGATCAGTGTTGTGACTTCTATCAGGGTTAATCAAAGAGGATGTGTGGACATGCATGCAGGTCTTCACAATAAGACAAGTGAAGTTGTGAATCATGGCTGTTGAGTGGATTGTAATTAGTCCGTTTCAGGTTGTACATATGTAGATCATTCAATTGTGTTTACTGCCTACTGGAGTGGATTATTGTTAGTCAAAGGGGAGTTATGGTCCAAGTGTGTAGAGTTTAGGTGTCCATATATAGGTGAGCATATCTTGTAACTAGTCAAGAGTGTAGAGTTTAGGTGTCCATATATAGGTGAGCATATCTTCTAACTAGTCAAGAGTGGAGTTTTGGCAGAAAGGTGTGGCATCATGCAGATCTTTAGTTTGTGAGTTGAAGTAGAAAACTGGGATATTGTAAGGCTCTTGTTTTTACTAAGTTCTTCTGTTATGATGTAATCGTGAGAAAAAGATCGTAGATAAATCCAATTTCTGCTGAAATAGAAGTCAACGTTTTCATTCAGTGTATTGGCATTCAATATAATGACAGGTTTTGGTTAATTTTATCTTTTGACATGGAACACTCTGCAGAGGCATCTGTTTCTTATATTTATAACATCAAAGAATTGTCGTTATGCTGTTTTTCCATTAACAAGTTACTAAGCTGATTCAAACTTTCATAGTCAGTTAGTGTTGTTAACCTTGTTAGAGAAATGTGATACATTATATATCGTAACTTACTAAATATTGGGTAGCATTATGTGACTAAAGTTAGATATTGATTTCAAAGGGTTTAAAATGCTGGGAGAAATGAGTGAAGTTGTGTGAGCACTAAAAAACAGATGTTATACAATTTTTGCTGAACTAGAGCCGGTTAAATCATCCATATATTTGCTGTTCTTGTATCTGTGGTTCATCTGGAACCTTGAAATCAGTGAAACTTATCTAATACAGTACAGAGGATTACAAATAAAATTATTGTAATATTATTATCATCAAAGGCAACTAGTGTGGTGTTCCACAGAATGATAATACATTTGTCGTATGGAAAATTTTCTAAACAAAAATAGTAACTGTTTGTATCTTGACTTGCAGTGCCGCCAATTTTCATGGGTGATAGTTCTGCTGAGGAGTGGAAAGTTGACAGGTGTCGGATGTATGGTTCGGCCGTTGACAGTAGTTGTACTGGAAGCAGTCATCATGAAGACAGAAATCTGAGAATGGAAGAATCGTCTTTTGATAAAAATTCACTGAGAGAGCAGATAAAGACTTCGAGTAAGGATGGCAATCATGGTAACACAAGCAACTCCATGGGAAAGGATACTGAGAAAATGTCAAGTTGCATCAATAATAGAGAAATGACAACTTCACTTACACAGGAGGACTCCAGACAAAGCTTTATTATGAAGGCTGATCATGAGGACATGTTGAGTGAGGATAAGACAGTACAGAGAGATCATGTGCTGTTAGGTTCAGTCCAGGAGGAGGGATTTTGTCGCTGTAAAGATCAAACAGACTTCCTGATGACATCTAAGGGTCGTCATCCCTTTGGGTGTCTCCCCTGTAAGGGATCAACTCCTTGTAAATGTAAAAAGAAGAACCTATCGAAACTGCTGAATCCAGATACAAATGATCAGAGAAGTCATCAGCACAGAAACAACAAATCTTATGTTTGCGAGTCTTGTGGGTTGCCCATGATAACTGATGTATTTGTAGGACCTGATGAGGAAGTAAAATTGCCAGACCATGTTGAAGGATATTCTAGAAAATCCGTCATAAATATGTATCCCACGTTTGATGAGATACCCCTCTGTTCCAGGCCACTCCAAGGAAATGTTCCTACTCTCTCTAAATCATCAAAACTTCGTGCAGAACCAACAGGGTCTGAAACACAAATACTTAATACCCACTCCATCTCATTAAAACCACTAACCGCTTCTGTGCAGTATACTAACTCAACACTTGATGATGGAAAACCTGCTTCCTCCAAACTTCAAGGACTTGCTCAGTATCCAAACTCGGTTCTACCGGATGGAATTTCTAAATCCAAGAAACTACCAACACCAGGTGACAAAACTAACTTCTTTGTACTTAAATCTCCTGATGTTAAGTCCACCAACTGCAAACTACCAACAGCTGATGGAAAGACTGCCTCCTACAGATTGTTGAGACCTGATGAGAAAGGAACAGCCTATGTACTGAAATTGTCTAATGGAAAATCCACCTACTACAGACTACTATTACCTGATAAAAAAGGTACTTCTTTTGAACTATTACCACCAGCTAGAAAGATCTCCTCCAGCTGCCAACTAGCAAGACCTGATGAGAAATGTATCACTTTTGTACTGAAATTGTCTGATGGAAAGCCCACCAATTCCCAATTACTAACACCTGATGAAAAAGGAACCACTTTTGTACTGAAATTATATGATGGAAAGTCCATCACGTACCATCTACTAAAACCTGATGTCGGTGATGAGAAAGGAACCTCTTTTGTACTGCTGTCACTTAACGAAAGGTGTACCTCCTACAAACTACCATCAGTTAATAGGAAATGTACCTCCTCTAACAAAGGAAAACCTGCATCTCCCAAGCCACAATTGTGTGATGGGAAAATTAACTCTCTTTATCAAAGAGGAGTCGATAGCCAGCATACTGATTCAAAGACACAAAGCATCGATGATGAGAAATCTACGTCTCCCGAAGCTCAAAGCCCTGAGGAATCCCCTTTCTCCCCAACACAGCTGAAACTGAGTACTGAGAGAGAGAGAAGTGAGCACAATTTAAAAACTGAATTTTTCAAAATGCACCACCTTTACAGGAGAGCTTTTCCTAAAGAAAACCCTGCTAGTGAAAGGAAAGGAAATACAAATAAAGGTGATGGAACAGAGGCCAAGTCAGGGCACTCTGGTTACAGAAACTGTGCTCAAATTCCTGTTCATTTCAATAAAAATCTGGAAAGGCCTTTGCTTGAATTGCTATCATCATTGACTGAAGAAAAAGACTGTGCTGGAGACTCTTTGTCTAATGAAGCGAGGTTCTCCCCATCCAGACATTCTATACATGGTGAAGAGGACAAATATGCCCTACTTAGTCCTGACAGTGAGGAAAGCAACACAGGACTTCTGTGTAAGACTCAGAGGTGTGACAGGATTTGTACAAGGAAGAGTCTATGTGCAGCAAGACATGCAGGCAAGGGGATATGTGCAGGTCAAAGAAGTAGGATCAACATGAAGAGAGATTTATATTTAGCAACACAGTCAAACAGAAGGAAAGGTACAGTTCGGAAATGTGGCAGGATTGGCAAGCAGAAAGGTCTGCACTTACCACCAGAGCTAGATATACATCTTTCCCGTAAACAACGAAATAGAGCGACAGTCGGTCACTTCAGATCATTTACGACCAATCAGAAGCAAAAGCAGCCTGTGAGTGACAACTTAGCGAAGTTGAGAAAAAGAGTTACAAAAACAAGTACTAAAGGTGATGGCTCATTTCTCTCCAGAAGTAATGAACTACAGAAAAAAAATGTCAGAAGTTCATTATGTTCTAGTACTCAAACGGATGGACGTCACAGTGGGAGGTCAGTCCTCGGATTCTCAAGCAGAACACCAAATATGTTGGGATTGTGCAAGTTAACGAGGTTAGGGGAAGATACTTTATGTGATGTCTCGCATTCTGTGTTGGACAGAAACATTAGCAACAAAATTCTGGAAATTGTTCCAAAGTCCAACAATCATTGTCATATCCATAGAGAAAAGCAGTTTTCACAGAGGAGATTGGCAGCCAGTATATCAGATTCTGGAACCAGCAAGGTCACGAAGTCTAGAGAATCTGCTCCTAAACCACACAAAATAGTCCAGGAAGTAAAAGGGTTTGATCATGGATCAAGTATATTTGTGGAACCTAGATGGTCTGATCCTGGACAAAAGAAAGCTACAGAACTTAGGTCTGATCCTACACCAATCAAAGATGGGGATTCTAGAGGATGTGGTATTGGACCATGCATGGTCAGAGAACCGAAAGAATCTGATTCAGTACAATGGAAAGCTGGAGAACACAAAATAGTCCTGGAAGTGAAAGGGTTTGTCCCTAAATCAAGTATAATCGGAGAATCAAGAGGGTCTGATCCTGGACCAAGCATATTCAGGGAACCCCCAGGATCTGGTACTGGACCAAGTTTACTCGGGGAACCCAAATGGTCTGATCCTGGAAAAAGCATAAACAGAGAAATGAGATTCTCTGATTCTGGACCAAGCATAGTAAGGGAGCCAAAAGGGTCTGATTCTGGAACAAGTATAGTCTGGGATTCTAGAGGATCAGATACTGGGCCAAGCTTAAACAGAGAAATAAGACAATCTGATGCTGGACCATGCATAGTCGTCGGTGAATCCAAAGGATCTGATACTATACCACACATACGTAAGGTAACGGGAGGATCGAATTCTGGACCATGCATAGTCGTCGGTGAATCCAAAGGATCTGATCCTGGTGAGTATGGTTGCAATTGCCAATCCATTAACTTGTCTATTTTTTGCTTATACACTTTTCTATATATTTTGATTAATTTGAGCCTGCTGATTATCCAGATCCAGTCTATTCTGAGAAGGGATATAAATCATATGTAAATTTGTGTTGACATTTCAGTAAAGAGATACTTTTTAAATATAAGATGTGTTGACCCTACCAATCTTTGATGTGGTTTAATTTTCATTGTTGAAGGTAGTTTTAAGTTGTAATAAATAGAAAGTATAATGGATTTCTTACTGAAAACCATATGTATATTGCATGAGAACGGCAGAATATACCAATATTTTCAGTTGTGCTTTACGCTTCTGAAAAATATCAGTATTCTGCAAAACTTTTGAAATCCATGTGACAATCAACAAGAAACCAAAAATATGCTAGAGCTATATGTATAACTGCATTGTTCTGCTTATCATAGCAACAATTCAGTCATTGGTCTAAAAAAATCTTTCTGCTCTAAAATTTACTGTTTATCTCACCTAGTTCCATGTCTGTCTGTCCGTCAACAATTTTTAGCTCGTCTATTCCAAGAATAGGGGGGCTATAGCAGTACCCATGGTATCCCACTTAGTTGAAGTTTTTAGACAAGCTGTGTTTTGGTGTTTAACTCAACTTTGAATTAATTTTACATTGTAATATCGTTCCAGCAATCGCTACATTGTAATATGGTTACAGCAATTACTACATTGTAATATGGTTACAGCAGTTGCTTGGAGGTTCCTTAGCAACAAATTGGACCATGTTTGCTCAATATTGGTCGGAGACACAAGTCTTTTGGAATTGGTTAAAGTTTTGGGGCAAGTTCCACAGTTTAAGTTTTAGGACAAGTTCTAGTTCTTTTGAAACTACTGGGCAGATTTCAACCAAATTTGACAGGAAGCATCGTTAGGGGAAAGCGATTCAAGATTGTACAAAACCTGATCCCCCAGGGGACAGATGGGCGGGGCCAAAAGGGGTAAATCTGACGGTATGCCTTTAAATGAAATTGCCTTTAAAAGCACTAGGCAGATTTCAACCAAATATGTCAGGAAGCATCCTGAGGGGAAGGGGATTCAAGATTGTACAAACCCTGATCCCCCCAGGGGACGGGTGGGTGGCCCGGGCCCTAAGGGGGAAATTTCACAGTTTGCCTATAAAGGTAGTAACTTGAAACTTTAAGTCATGGTAGATATATATGGGTCAAATTTTTCGTTTTTTGAAATATAGTCTTATAGCATATCTCATCAAACATAATCATGAGTTCTACATTTTAAAGCAAATTATTTTAGCATATGGTAATGGGTTGGGGGGGGGGGGGCACTTGAGTTGAGGGATAAGGGTAAATAACTGTTTCTACACTGTTTGAGGTAGGAACTGACATTTTTTATTATTTTTATTATAACACAACAAGTGATGGCTTTTAACTATTATAAATTAGATTCACAAATGTTGGCAATAGACGAGCTATGCTGTTCTACGACATCTCTTGTTTAAAGCAAAACTGGAAGCATCCCTAGGTGGTGGGGATTGAAAAGTTTACAAATTGAGGGACTGACCCCCTCAGAGTCTTAAGGGCAATGCCAAAAAAGGATAATTTGTCCATATTGCTTGATATCAACCATATTTGATTGGATGCATTCTCAGGTAGTGGGGATTTGAAATTGTACAAATGGAGGGACTGAGGTCACAGAGGAGTAAGGCCAGGAAGGAATGATTAAGCCAATGTGCTCAAGAAACTTTTTCTCTGGAACTAATTGATGGATATCAACCATTTATGTGTTTAGTAGCATTCTTATGTTGTTAAGGAATCAATAAATTGCACCAGTTGAAGGGCAGAACCCTGTGTCTGAGGGGTAGGGCCAAAATGAATTTTTAACTTGAACATCATAGAGAACCCCACCCTGTAACCATTTATACAATTACTGAGTATATAGAAATGAATACACATGCACTGGGTCTGGCTCCACCCTTGGATAGTTATAACATTGAAACTGTGGAGATCTGGGCATAAAGAGAGAATCACGGTCATGGTATATGAAGTGACTCTGGGGTCTAGCCCCACCCCAGGGACTTAATTCTTTGGTCATAACTTTGAATTGGTTGAGATCCCCACCCTTTAACCATATATATGTTGATTGGCTGATGATTTTTGCCTCATAATTTTTCTATTTCTAACATTAACTGAATTAAATTCCGGTTAAAAGTAGTAGATAAATTCACTATTTCAAACACTTTGTCTTACCAAACTTTATAAATTTCATATCATTTGGTAACAGCTAGACACATTTGTTTTTTGTGCCATTCCAGTTACAAATTGAATTAAAATTACTTATATTATACTTATATTACTTAATATATTAAACCAATATCTGACAGCCATGTTGGATGACACTTGCCCTTCTTGTCTTTAGTTGAAAATTGACATACATTTTTGTAAGCTGAGCAAAATCAGTTAACCTGGTAATTCAACATGATGTCACTTAACCTTTCACCACTGTGGACCATAATGGACTCATCTAGATCAATGCATGGTAGAGTTTACTAAAGTTACATAGGGGTGAAAAGCTTAAAGAAGATGATATTTCTCCTTTAAAAGTTACATAATTTCAGACATGATATAAAACTGTTTCTAAATCATGAATGATTTTTTCTCTCCAGATCAAGATCTTTACAACGGAGGATATATGGAGAAAACAATGCCTTTATCACAACAAGCAAAATCCTTACTTGACCAAGGAATAGAGGACAGCATTAACTTCCAAACCCTCTACCCTTACATTTATAGTGCTCTGAAGGAGCAGGGACAAAGGAACACACAACAGACTTTTACCCTAGAGGATTCTCTGAACCTGCACACTGAACCTTCCTGTACATCACAGGATCAACACAAGGTAAATGATAGTTGGTACCTAAACTGCAACCTGCACACTGAACCTTCCTGTACATCACAGGATCAACACAAGGTAAATGATAGTTGGTACCTAAACACAGATACCTCCGTCATGAATAGGATGTACACTCCGATGGACGCCTCTACAAAGAGCCAACACTCATCACAATGTAAAAGTTCTGTGAATGGTAACCTTCCTGCCTCAAATGATAGAACCACCTATATTTTTGATTTCTTCAGTAGTATCATTCTGCACGATAAGAGGGTTCTGAAAGCACAGGCTCAGAAATTGCGTAAAACAATTTCCTACCTGGATGATGCTTTCCTGGGGAAATATAGACAGGATCTGTTAGATGTAAGAAGCCTCCACACATGTAGGGGACTATACCATTATAAGAGGGCTCCTATGTCTTCTTACATAGGACAGAAGATTATTCATCCCAAACTGGGAATTATCAGAATCTTGAAGAAAAAGCTTCGGCCGGCACTCATTCGTAAACTAAAAGAGCGTGTGGAAACTCGTAGAAGGGAACATATCAAGCAAAGAAATCAAGTACTCGGCACATTTTCTTCTCTGTATGGAAAAGGGCAGCAAGCTAAGGAAACATTAAAAAGTGCATTTGGGCTTGTCAATATGGTACAGAGAGGAATCAAGGCACAGAAAAAACAAAACAAATCTGATCAGAAATGTACACCATTCATTCCACAGAACACTGCATCACAGGTATTTGAAACCTTTGGAAAGGTGAAAACATCATACATGGATCTGACTGAAGGAGTGGGTGAATGCCATTCAACTGAGATGATGGATAAACTTAGTGATGAACTGCTTACTGAGGAAATCCAACATTGTGTAGAAAGTGAAGTAAAGCAACAGTTGTCAGCGGCAAAAAGGTTAGAGGTCATTGAACATGTGACTGGGGCAGAACTGAGATCAGAAGTCAAGGGACAGGAGTCAGAAGTCAAGGGACAGGAGTCAGAAGTCAAGGGACAGGAGTCGGAGGAGGAGACGGTAATACATAGTGACGTAGGGGCAGTAGATGGATTAGAGAGGACACAAAAAGAACGGCTACTAACGACAAAGGAGGATGAGGGAGATGTTGAGTTTAGTGCAGAGATGACAACTGATGACCAACACAACAACATTTGTTCTGTTTTGTTTCCTGATAAGCTCCCAGATTCTTCAATACAGGTGGCTAGTTCTGTGGTTTCTACCACAAATGACAAGGACTACCAGATGATAACGCTGGCAGAACAAATGATGGGAGATCTTCAGGATAAATCTGATGAACTTTCAATAAAAGAGTGTCATCAGTGTTTCTGTCACATGTCTGTAGAAGTGGCTGAAGACGTAGCAACTACTGATGGGCCTCGTAATGAAGAATGTCTTTCAATTTTGAATCCTTCATTACAACACACACATAGCTCTACCAACCTATCCACTGTTGTGACCTCTGGGGTTCTGGACAACTTGTCTTCCAGCGGAGCATCATATTCCCAGATTTGTTCGGAGGAAATCAAATGTTCTAATGATATTCATTCCGCTTCAAAATCAGGAATACAAGAAAATGAAATATCTTCATATTGGGACAGGATGTTTGTATGTAACAAAAGCTCAACTACCTACTGGGGTTGTGGTCCACATTCAGGCCAGATGGACATGGTGTGCACTCCGCATACCAATTCAGATGTAGTCAACTACAGGAACATGATCAGGAAGCAGGAAATAGGCTCCGCTGCAGACACTAGCAAACCTGATAGTTCTTTCATGCAACAAATGTTGGAGTTGGTTGATAATGTCATGTGTAAAAACACTGATGGTTCAAAGACAAGTGCATTATGTGATCAAGATACGACGGTATCTTCTAGTTGCGAGATGGTTGATAATATATTGCACGTTGCACAAGATGTAACACCATCATCAGTTGTCGAAGCAACAGCAGATCATGTACTTCTATATTCTGACATTTCTGAGGATGACATAGGTCTTCGTGAAATAGTAGAGGACAGTAGTTCTGACCCCGAGGATCTGGAGTATATGGAAGATCTCCAATATGGACAGCAATTTCAAAGTGCTCCTCTATGTTAGGTTAAGTCAGTGATCTGTTTGAGTATGAACAGTTGAAATATATAACCTGTGGTAACCATTGTCTGTAAATCTAACAGAACTCATGATAACACTGGATAATTACTGTTACTTCAGGATAGATATTTTATGACAATGCCTTACTTCATTTTAGAAGGTACCATAGTGAGTTCAGATTAAATTATGATTTTTATACGCCCATCGAAGACGGGGACGTATTATGTTATCACGCGGGCGGGCGGGCGGG
>NW_018406814.1:492239-506402 GCF_002113885.1 Mizuhopecten yessoensis | reverse complement strand
TAATTACTGGAGTTATTACCCTTGGTTTCATTAATGCGATGCATGCGTTCCATGATGTTGTATTGCACTCATTGATCTACCAGTTATGTTGAATGATTTCTCTTTTAATATCAATTACTCACAAATACTTCATATATTTCAATCATACAAACAACTGCTCATTCAATGTGTGACGGGCGTATTATATACCGCTCGCGGTAACCTTGTTATGATGGTAATTTTGTTAGATACAAGATGAATGTGATTTTGTACACCTAATCATGTGATCGAAGGCTGTCATGTGACCGTATGAGATGTACAATCTGTTACAGATAAGTTTAAACAGACGGTTACCTGTTGAAGGTATCAATAAGTGATTTGATAATTTAAAAAAAAGTTTGTAAATTGTATAAGGATAGTTACTTCAACTTAATAGTTTATTATATTTAGGTGCAAAAGATTGCATACAATCATAATGTTCAAGAAGTCATTACTTATAATTTTATGTAGATATTTTACTGTACCTATGGTACATATCCTGCAGTAAGCCTGGTGTCACTTAAGCTGCTTACCTGGTAATCTCTATCACCAAGTAGGGGGATAGGTTTATTACAAGACAAGGAAATAGCATTTGCTGCCATTTCCACTAAACTGCAATATATTTGGATGGGCTTATTTGTAACTTAAGGGATGGTCCTTGCTGGATAAATGTAGTGGAATTAGTTATGGAGATAATTAACTCTTGCATATGCATTGTATTACTGATATTTTGATTTTATAAGATAGCAGATATCCTTAAGATGTTGTTTTTTGTTTGTTATTCATGCACATTTTTTGTCGAATATACCATTGGTTTTGTTTGGTAGAAAATAATACAATACATTTTAAGATTATTATCCAATTTCAATACTTTGAAGTTTAAACAACTGTGCAATAATTTTTGTGTCGCCTGCAAAAAGCTGGTGACACAAAGCTATTGCTTTGTCGGCGGTGGCAGCGTCGTCGTTGTCAGAACAGAGGTTTTCGTGCGATAATTTGAGTTTCCTGGGGCCGATCAAACTCAAACTTCATGCAGTGTTTCCTTACCAAAAGTGCTTGCATGGGATTGCTTTTCAGGTCCGAATGTCAAAGGTCAAGGTCACTGTTACTATAAATAGAAAATCTGTTTTCGTGCGATAACTTGAGTTTCCTTGGGCCGATCAAACTCAAACTTCATGCAGTGCTTCCTTACCAAAAGTGCTTGCTTGAAATTGCTTTTCAGGTCAAAGGTCAAGGTCACTGTTACTATAAATAGAAAATCTGTTTTCGTGCGATAACTTGAGTTTCCTTGGGCCGATCAAACTCAAACTTCATGCAGTGCTTCCTTACCAAAAGTGCTTGCTTGGGATTGCTTTTCAGGTCCGAAGGTCAAAGGTCAAGGTCACTGTTACTATAAATAGAAAATCTGTTTTCGTGCGATTACTTGAGTTTCCTTGGGCCGATCGAACTCAAACTTAATGCAGTGTTTCCTAACAAAAAGTGCTTGCTTGGGATTGCTTTTCAGGTCCGAAGGTCAAAGGTCAAGGTCACTGTTACTATAAATAGAAAATCTGTTTTCGTGCGATAACTTGAGTTTCCTTTGGCCGATCAAACTCAAACTTCATGCAGTGCTTCCTTCCTTAAAGTGCTTGCTTGAGTTTGCTTTTCAGGTCCGAAGGTCAAAGGTCAAGGGTCAAGGTCACTGTTACTATAAATAGAAAATCTGTTTTCGTGCGATAACTTGAGTTTCCTTTGGCCGATCGAACTCAAACTTAATGCAGTGCTTCCTTACCAAAAGGGCTTGCTTGGGATTGCTTTTCAGGTCCGAAGGTCAAAGGTCAAGGCCACTGTTACTATAAATAGAAAATATGTTTTTGTGCGATAACTTGAGTTTCCTTGGGCCCATCAAACTCAAACTTCATGCAGTGCTTCCGTACCAAAAGTGCTTGCTTGGGATTGCTTTTCAGGTCCGAAGGTCAAAGGTCAAGGCCACTGTTACTATAAATAGAAACTTCACTAAAACTGTATACTGGACGACTTCGTTCCACCACTTGACGCACCGTGTATACCTCTGAAATGCCGTCTTACTCCAAATGTTATTGACAACACTAGCTGTTTAACATCATAATCCACAAGTTTATTCATTTATTTATGGGAAACCATCCGACAAATCATACAAATTAAACTTGGAATTGAGACAGTGAGTATCCATAGCAAGTTCCTTAAAACTCAAGAGTATTCTTCCCAGAATAACAGATTATATAACAAAATGTTGCCATCCAAAAACATAATCTGTGATTATTGCTTGCTTTTAACATTATTTCTTGAAATGAAAAGTGTATCTATTTCTTCGTAATCTGCCAGCTTCCTGCGAAGGCGACACATCCACTTCCGTGGAATTCTTGTAGTTTCTAATGATCCAATGATTTGGTGCTTTATAATAGCCCACCATCATCAGACTGAGGGCTATTCAAATCACCTTGCATCCGTAGTCTGTCATCCGTACATCATTCTGTCAATCCTTAAACAATTTTCTTTAGCGCCACATCTAAGTTCTTGGAGATCTTTCTCAAATTTGCATGGAGGTTCCCCATTGTCCCTATTTCACATATTGAATTTAAGGACTGATAGACCGGTAAACCAAGATGGCCAACAGGTGGCCATCTTGAATTCGAGAAGTAAAGGTTGTTTGCGCTCTTTCTCTGAATAGAGGGAATGTGAAGATTGGGGTTTCCAAAATTTATGGGGTTATATATGTCCCTTTGTTGATAAACATTGTTTGCACTCCTCCTCCCAAAGTATTGCACGGATTTAGATGATACTTGATACACACAATGCTTACATTGAGGAAATGTAAACAAACTATATAGACTGGAGTTACCTCCTCTTCTTGTGGAGTTATACCACTTTGTTTCATAGTATTGTTTACTCTACATCTTCCAAAGTACTGAATAATAGAATTGGTACACTAATTTACGTTAGAAACGAATTGGTTAATATGATTATGTAAACAATACAGTTAAACCTCATTTTATTGGCCTATTCACTTGTCACAAACACTTTTTTTAACAGTATACATCTCTCGATATGTTGTCAAATGCCTTTTATATCATGCTGAAATTCTGTCGACATAATGATGGTAGTACAATTAGATTTACTGTAGTAAAACATGAAGTTGTCAAATAACCAGTACTTCTCATCAAATGTTGGTAATAGGATGTTATTTCACTCTCAGGATAGATAGTGTTTTAAGCATTTCTTGTTCATGAAAATGTTCTTTCTTGAAAATGATTTGTTTGTATATTTGGAAAACATACACAGATGTAGATGTTCAGGCACACGGCAATTTCTTTTGACAATGATGAAATATCATGTTGTAGTTTCTTACGAATCTTTTCCAATTCCCCTTTGGTGCTTTAAAGTGTACAGAATTGATAGTATGTTGTTTTGATTTCTGCATGTCTGAAATTTAAGTTTTCGATATAGTGCAATGTCTGCATGTTGAGATTTCAGAAAAATAAATGTCTATGTTGAGATGATAGCACAACTAGTACAATATTTAGCTCACCTGCCCGAAGGGCAAGTGAGCTTATGCCATTGTGCGGCGTCCGTCGTACGTCTGTCCGGCGTCAACTTTTTACTTTAAACAACATCTTTTCAGTAACCAAAAGGTCTAGGATGATGATATTTGGCCAGTAGCATGCTGGAATCAAGGGCCACCAAGTTTTTTCAAATGAATGACCTTCATCCATTTTCAAGGTCACAAGGGTCAAATATGTTAGAATCTTTAAACGACTTCTGAAGAACCAAGAGGCCTAGGGTGATGATATTTGGCCAGTAACATGCTGGGATGAAGGGCTACCAAGTTTGTTCAAACAAATGACTTTCACCCATTTTCAAGGTGGCAGGAGTCAGATATGTTTAAAACCTTTAAAACTACTTCTTCTGAATAACCAAGAGGCTGAGGGTTATAGTATTTGGCCTGTAGCATGCTGGGATGAAGCGCTACCAAGTTTGTTAAAATGAATGACATTGACAAATATTCAAGGTCACAATGGTCAAATATGTTTAAAACCTTTAAACAACATCTTTTCAATAACCAAAAGGCCGAAGATGATGCTGTTTGGCCAGTAGTATGCTAGGATGAAGGACTACCAAGTTCAACCAATGACCTTGACATATATTAAAGGAGACGGGTCAAATATGTTTACAACCTTTAAAAGACTTCTTCTCAATAAACAAAAGGCTAAGGATGATGATATTTGGCCATTAACATGCTGGGATTAAGGACTACCAAGGTTTTTCAAATGAATGACATTCGCCCATATTCAAGGTCACAGTGGTCAATATATGTTTAAATCTTTAAATGACTTGTTCTGTATAACCAAAAGGTCCAGGGTAATGATATTTTGCCAGAAGCATGCTTGGTTGGACAACTATAAACTCTGTTCAACCTTATGTCCTTGTTCGACATTCAAGGTCACAGGCGTCATATGTTTAAATCTTTTAATAGGTTCCTATAAATCAAACACTGATATTCTGCCTGTAGCTGTATTTTAGTCCACTTTTAAGATTATTTATGTGAAATTAATACCTGTTGAGCGATTCAGGCCCATTGGGCCTCTTGTTTATCTACATGTTAAGATTTCAGCATAGAATAAAAGTTATACCTAAAGTTTTGAGCTGTACATTACAAATTCTTTATGTTAATTACATATATATATGTTTTCATCATATTGCTATGCCTGGATGACAAGAATTCAGCAAAGAATAGAAATATACCCCGACTTCAGCATTAAACAGTGCTGAATGTTAAGTTTTGGGAAGGTGTAGTGTCGTTTGTGTGAAACACTTTTCAGAACAGCTGCTAGTTACATTATAATGATTTTCCCCTAGAGATATCTTTATGTGGCAAATATTTGGAAGTAAACTTTTCACTAATGAGATTGTGACTTGCTTTTTATTACATCTAGTGCCCTATACCAGTAGCATGTTAAATCCATTGTTATAGGCGTGGTACAGGAATATTTAAGAAGCTAAGAAAATTCCTTGGGAAAGGATTTCCTTATGGGTGTTGGAATGCCTACACGTGTTATATATTGGTGACATAAGTTTGCCGAAGTGGATGAGGTCTTTCCATTTAAAAAAACTTTTCTTTACGTGCGGAAACGGTCCATCGTAAATAACTGGTGTTAAAGGGACAATTTAGTGAAGTAAGTTTCATTTATGACCTTGCCACAAAACTCTTCATAATTATATAGTTCTATACTCTATGTACAATTGTCGAGAAATTGACAAGAGACAATGTTTTCTTGGCGTTTTTAACCAGTAATGGAGATATGGGGGGATTGGTCGAGTGGTTAACACTCCGGCCTTCCAAGCAGGCGGCAGGGGTTCGATTCCCGAAGTCGCTGTATGCATGGAATATTAGAGAAAGTGTTTTTCTCCTGCCCACACAACTCCAAACAACCCAGGTGGAGTATTAAATGGTCTGGGGTGGGTGTTGCGGTATCTGTGCTGTAGCATTCAAGCGAGGTGGCACTATAAAAATGATACCGTTGGAAGCACAATCCCACTACAAACAGAACACAATACATCTCCAGCACACACACAGGCATACACACATAGGGAGATATTAGCCAGATGGCATAGGACTAGTAGTTAGCGCCTGGTAAGGCAGCTCCTGCGAATTCCTCAATATTGTTTTGATTAATGTATATGCTAATTGTATTGACAGTATAAAATTGTATATCTATGTACTGNAGACAGTATAAAATTGTAAAGCGCTTTAGAGTGGCTTATGTTAGCTAGACAGGGCGCTATATCAAATGTTGTATATTATTATTATTATTATATATCCTTAACTGTACAGCCTTATGTTTTAGCGGTAGCTGTCGGTGAATTTCTAGCTAACAAAAATGTCTGCAGATGAGGAGAGAAGGTAACAGCATCTAAAACATCGTTATAAATGAGTGATCTATTTTACGTTTAAACCTATTGATATCATCATTTTTGCGGTTTGAAATTCTCCTTGTGGCACCCTCTTAGTGCGTGCCTGCTCTAATTGAACATGTTCTTTCTTATTTAAATCCAAATATGAACAGAAATATCTGTCTGATTAGAGGTAATTATTATGATATTTATAATTCTTACTTGTGATGTATTGTGTAAATTCAAGAATGAGTTATGTGTGAACTCGGACTCGTATAACTGACACTGTATTGTCGGTTGACAGCGTAGTGCTGTATAATGTTAACTTTTTACTAAAAGGCCCAGATATTGCGCTATTTCGGTCGTAGCTACCGGTATTTTAATCACCGGCTTTCCTAAAAGTTGAAACTAACCACACTGGACGTTGGCTTCAGGTCATGTCGTTATCGACTACGTAAACTTTTGTTAGAAGAGATATATTTCAGTATCGACTTGATTTTCAGGTACTCAAAAAAACTTGCTTCACTAAATTGTCCATTTAAATACTTCGAGAGGAAAGCAAAACCAAAGCACAAAAGTGCACACAAATTTCGCAATATGGGATTTAAGACCTAAAAGCAATCTTTCAGAAGTTGTCGTCTGGAGAAGAAAGAGGGATAGATAAACTTGACATATGGACAGACTTTTTGCAATCCTATAGGTTCACTGATAACAGCCTAATAGGAAATCCTACGATATTCTGTCATCCTAAAACACTTATTAATGTATCTGGGCAAAATGCCCAGAGACCAATTTGGTTGCAAGAAATGAGTTTAATTTGACACAGCCTTATTTTCGATTTGGTTCAAGTTCTGTAATTTTCTGGGATTCAGTCCAAATACACTAGATATACTGTATAACATGAAATGTTCACTGTATATAAATATTCATGGTTGCTATGAAACAATGAAATAAATACAACAATTTTAATTGATACATGTATACTAGACTACTGTTTGTCATATGGGTTTCCACGAGAGTTTTTATCATACAACGACCTAAACAGCTTCAAACCACAAGGAAAGTACCCAAGAACATTTCATGTTGTACAGTATTACATGAGACAGAGAACTAAACACGGTACATGTATCTCATACTCGATATTTTAATGTTCCATACATTTGCTGATATACATTGTCATAAGCAGGAACACGTTTGCATACAGTTGAAAACATAATGCTACATAGGCTTGTAAAGATTTAAATTGATTCAAATGAGATTTAAAAATAATCTATTCAATTATCTCAAACACATGTTTGGTTTGGTTTAGTATTATTTAACGTCCTATCAACAGCTATGGTCATTAAAGGATGGTCAAACACATGTACAAAATTTACAGAAATTTTACATATTTCAGAAACATGAAGATAGCAGTAAGTACAGTAACACAAAAGTAATTTAAAAATATATATTAATTGTGGCAATGTTTTATATTGTTACAGGCTAAATCTATCGATCCACCAATAGCATTCATTATAAAACACTGATTTCATGGATGTTTTCAAACTTCTAAAATTTGGGTTCATGATCGATTCGTTATAGCTATAAACCGATAACTGCAGAAATTCCAGATAACAGGGTATAATTGCAGACACTCGGACAGACACATTATTTAGAAAGAAATTTGGCATCACTTGTATTATTACTTTAGCTGGTATACAGGTGCAGACGGGACAACATCTCAATATTCCACAGACTGTCAAAACAAACTTACAAAAACGAATCCCTACACTGGTACATTAACTGACGACTACCCACAGGATGTTGGATCTCCTTACCTTAAAATTGTGTTGGTTTACCGAAACCTTTATTTCTTTCTACAAACGAAAACGATTAAGTTATAGAATGCCATAGACAAAATCTTAAGATGAGGTATTGAAGAAAATATTGCTTTTGAAACTTGGAAATAAATTAATTGTCACGCATACAAATAGCTCTGTATGGCTTGCTTTGTTATCTTGTGGAACAGCGTGTCAATGGATTTTCGTCAAATTCTTATTGTATAGACAACTCAAACATCATTACTGCATACCAGAAAACTTTCACCCTTCACTGGTATATCCAGATCCTCGCCACGCTAAACTTTCACCCTTCACCCTTCACTGGTAAATCCAGATCCTCGCCAATTAAACTTTCCCCCTTCACTGGTAAATCCAGATCCTTGCCACGCTAAACTTTCACCCTTCACCCTTCACTGGTAAATCCAGATCCCCGCCAAGCTAAACTTTCACCCTTCACTGGGAAATCCAGATCCTCGCCAAGCTAAACTTTCCCCCTTCACTGGTAAATCCAGATCCTCCCCAAGTTAAACTTTCATCCTCCACTGGTAAATCCAGATCCTCGCAAAGCTAAACTTTCACCCTTTACTGGGAAATCCAGATCCTCCCCAAGCTAAACTTTCACCTTCCACTGGTAAATCCAGATCCTCCCCAAGCTAAACTTTCCCCCTTCACTGGTAAATCCAGATCCCCGCCAAGCTAAACTTTCACCCTTTACTGGGAAATCCAGATCCTCCCCAAGCTAAACTTTCACCCTTCACTGGTAAAACCAGATCCTCCCTAAGTTTAACTTTCACCCTTCACTGGTAAAACCAGATCCTCCCTAAGTTTAACTTTCACCCTTCACTGGTAAATCCAGATCCTCGCCCCGCTAAACTTTCACCCTTCACTGGTATATCCAGATCCTCGCCAAGCTAAACTTTCACCCTTCACTGGTAAATCCAGATTCTCCCCAAGCTAAACTTTCACCCTTCACTGGGAAATCCAGATCCTCGCCAAGCTAAACTTTCCCCCTTCACTGGTAAATCCAGATCCTCCCCAAGCTAAACTTTAACCTTCCACTGCTAAATCCAGATCCTCGCCAAGTTAAACTTTCACCCTTCACTGGTAAATCCAGATCCTCGCCAAGCTAAACTTTCACCCTTCACATAAAACTTCTATGTAAAGTAAGTTATTGATAAATTTTGCTGGAATGATATATTTGCCCCTCTTACTGAGGGCGAAAAATGTGGTGAAAGGTTGTAGACATATGGTATCTAATGAGGTGTGACTATTTTATATTTAATCCAATATTATAACTATTTCAATTTTGGAGATCAAATGTACAGTACATGTACAGTGCAATACAGTTATGTATCGGCTACTTAGAATCACACAATGTATCCTGTTTCAACTTCATACTCTGCAATTCGTTGATGTCACAATCAATTTATTGAACTATCTTTGACACGGACGGTACATAGGAGTCTGCAGCCTGCTCATGTCCATCATTCTCTTCTTCCTCCGCCGCCTCCTCCTCCTCCTCCTCCTCCTCTCCCTCTGAACTGTGCTCAAACTGTGGATCCAATCGTTTTGTGACTCTTCTGCGTGCTGATTTCCGAGGAATGTACTTTTCTTCTTCCGATGCTTCATTTTGCAGCTCTGCCTCTGTGTCTGTGCTATCCTCCTCCTCCTCAGACCACTCCTGTTCCGTTTTCTTTTTTCTAGTCCCCCTCTTATTGTCTGGTTTCACCTCTCCTTCCATTACACGAGTTGGTCTTCCTCGTTTCTTTGGAGCTAACTCCTTTGCCTTATCGTCCTTGGCTCCTTCACGATGTTCCTTGTGGCGATGGAGGTTCAGCCCTCTCTGGTCCTTGAAAGAAATATTACAATCAGCACAGTCCACACGAGTCGGACTGAAGTGGGCCTTCATATGGTCCTTTACCTGTACATTCCAGGAGGCAGCGTAGCTACACTTATCACACTTGTATGGTTTGAGTTTGAGGTGAGTTCGCATGTGACACTTAAGTTGATATGGCTTGATGCAAGAAAACTCACACAGAGTACACTTCACAGGATGCTCACCTGGGGAAGAGAAAACAAATTAGGATGGAATATGCCTTATAATTGAAAATGTGTTATGAATTTGTGGAATATGCAATTCCATAGTCGATTTAAACTCGCTTCACCCTCACTGAATTTAGGAACAATATCATGAAAGAGGTTTATATCCTTTCTACCCCCACCCACCTGTCCCTAAGTGTCACATCTCCTTTGTTTTAACATTGAATTCCTTTAGTCGCATATATATGCTTACATGTCTCTGCGGGCCAAATTAGCTGAAAATGATTGAGCCTTTCAGAAATTATAGCTTAGACAGGCATTATAATGATCGGACACCTTTGACTGTCTGGGGGAAAATACATGTGTAAAAGACAGTAACGTGCACCTATAGCAGGGTGACATGTACCTGTAACACAACTGTAGGAGGGTGACATGTACCTGTGACAACTGTAGGAGGGTGACATGTACCTGTGACACAACTGTAGGAGAGTGACATGTACCTGTGACACAACTGTAGGAGAGTGACATGTACCTGTGATACAACTGTAGGAGGGTGACATGTACCTGTGACACAACTGTAGGAGAGTGACATGTACCTGTGACACAACTGTAGGAGGGTGACATGTACCTGTGCCACAACTGTAGGAGGGTGACATGTACCTGTGACCCAACTGTAGGAGGGTGACATGTACCTGTGACCCAACTGTAGGAGGGTGACATGTACCTGTGACCCAACTGTAGGAGGGTGGAATGTACCTGTGACACACCTGTAGGAGGGTGACATGTACCTGTGATACAACTGTAGGAGGGTGACATGTACCTGTAACACAACTGTAGGATGGTGACATGTACCTGTAACACAACTGTAGGAGGGTGACATGTACCTGTAACACAACTGTAGGAGGGTGACATGTACCTGTGACACAACTGTAGGAGGGTGACATGTACCTGTGACACAACTGTAGGAGGGTGACATGTACCTGTGACACAACTGTAGGAGGGTGACATGTACCTGTGACACAACTGTAGGAGGGTGACATGTACCTGTGACACAACTGTAGGAGGGTGACATGTACCTGTGACACAACTGTAGGAGGGTGACATGTACCTGTGACACAACTGTAGGAGGGTGACATGTACCTGTGACACAACTGTAGGAGGGTGACATGTACCTGTGACACAACTGTAGGAGGGTGACATGTACCTGTGACACAACTGTAGGAGGGTGACATGTACCTGTGACACAACTGTAGGAGGGTGACATGTACCTGTGACACAACTGTAGGAGGGTGACATGTACCTGTGACACAACTGTAGGAGGGTGACATGTACCTGTGACACAACTGTAGGAGGGTGACATGTACCTGTGACACAACTGTAGGAGGGTGACATGTACCTGTGACACAACTGTAGGAGGGTGACATGTACCTGTGACACAACTGTAGGAGGGTGACATGTACCTGTGACACAACTGTAGGAGGGTGACATGTACCTGTGACACAACTGTAGGAGGGTGACATGTACCTGTGACACAACTGTAGGAGGGTGACATGTACCTGTGACACAACTGTAGGAGGGTGACATGTACCTGTGACACAACTGTAGGAGGGTGACATGTACCTGTGACACAACTGTAGGAGGGTGACATGTACCTGTGACACAACTGTAGGAGGGTGACATGTACCTGTGACACAACTGTAGGAGGGTGACATGTACCTGTGACACAACTGTAGGAGGGTGACATGTACCTGTGACACAACTGTAGGAGGGTGACATGTACCTGTGACACAACTGTAGGAGGGTGACATGTACCTGTGACACAACTGTAGGAGGGTGACATGTACCTGTGACACAACTGTAGGAGGGTGACATGTACCTGTGACACAACTGTAGGAGGGTGACATGTACCTGTGACACAACTGTAGGAGGGTGACATGTACCTGTGACACAACTGTAGGAGGGTGACATGTACCTGTGACACAACTGTAGGAGGGTGACATGTACCTGTGACACAACTGTAGGAGGGTGACATGTACCTGTGACACAACTGTAGGAGGGTGACATGTACCTGTGACACAACTGTAGGAGGGTGACATGTACCTGTGACACAACTGTAGGAGGGTGACATGTACCTGTGACACAACTGTAGGAGGGTGACATGTACCTGTGACACAACTGTAGGAGGGTGACATGTACCTGTGACACAACTGTAGGAGGGTGACATGTACCTGTGACACAACTGTAGGAGGGTGACATGTACCTGTGACACAACTGTAGGAGGGTGACATGTACCTGTGACACAACTGTAGGAGGGTGACATGTACCTGTGACACAACTGTAGGAGGGTGACATGTACCTGTGACACAACTGTAGGAGGGTGACATGTACCTGTGACACAACTGTAGGAGGGTGACATGTACCTGTGACACAACTGTAGGAGGGTGACATGTACCTGTGACACAACTGTAGGAGGGTGACATGTACCTGTGACACAACTGTAGGAGGGTGACATGTACCTGTGACACAACTGTAGGAGGGTGACATGTACCTGTGACACAACTGTAGGAGGGTGACATGTACCTGTGACACAACTGTAGGAGGGTGACATGTACCTGTGACACAACTGTAGGAGGGTGACATGTACCTGTGACACAACTGTAGGAGGGTGACATGTACCTGTGACACAACTGTAGGAGGGTGACATGTACCTGTGACACAACTGTAGGAGGGTGACATGTACCTGTGACACAACTGTAGGAGGGTGACATGTACCTGTGACACAACTGTAGGAGGGTGACATGTACCTGTGACACAACTGTAGGAGGGTGACATGTACCTGTGACACAACTGTAGGAGGGTGACATGTACCTGTGACACAACTGTAGGAGGGTGACATGTACCTGTGACACAACTGTAGGAGGGTGACATGTACCTGTGACACAACTGTAGGAGGGTGACATGTACCTGTGACACAACTGTAGGAGGGTGACATGTACCTGTGACACAACTGTAGGAGGGTGACATGTACCTGTGACACAACTGTAGGAGGGTGACATGTACCTGTGACACAACTGTAGGAGGGTGACATGTACCTGTGACACAACTGTAGGAGGGTGACATGTACCTGTGACACAACTGTAGGAGGGTGACATGTACCTGTGACACAACTGTAGGAGAATGACATGTACCTGTGACACACACCTGTAGGAGGGTGACAAATACCAGTGATGCACACCTGTAGAAGAAGCTAACATACACCTAATCTGTTACTTGTCTTTAAGGTTAGCTACTCACCTGTATGTGTCTTCTTATGGTCTTTGAGAGACTGAAGGGTGATTCCAGCATATGGGCAGACGTCACATTTAAATATGCGTAATTTTTGGTGCACCCTTTGCCTGTGTTTTCGTATCCCATTCTCAGACACTAATTTACCACAAATCTCACATTGTGTCTTTAGATTTCCCTGCTGTCGCCGCAGACAATTCTTGGAGTTCATGTGGCCCTGCATGGCATTGAGATGGCTCCTTAGGATCACACCACACTTATCACATCTATGGGCAGAGCCAGGATGTGCCTCTAACAGATGTTGTTTAAATAGTAACTTGGTTTTAAACTTTTCATCACATTTGAAGCAGGAAATACTTCTCTGCCCGTGCATGCGTCCTATGTGGCGTTTATACAATCCTCTCGAGGAGAATTCCTGATCACAAATTTCACATGTGACACTATGCTCCTTGTTACAGTGCTCTGTAAGAAGGCTTTGGAGGTCAAAGGTCGCATCACACTCCCTGCACGGGAAGTTGGAATTGAGGTGTTCCTCGAGGTGACTCTCCATGAGATCTGCAGCACTCGTGTGGAATGCATGGTGACCAGTACACAGCAAACACCTGTACTCCTCGTACGACTTGGATTCAACTGCAATATTACGCTCCTGAAATATACAAACAACAATTTCTAATGTCTGCTTAACATTATATAGAGAATGTAAAACCAGTCTGTCAGCAGGAACATGTACACAATAACTTAAAAGGGCAAATTGTGGTAACAAAATGGCTTAACGTTATTTGATATTTGCTGTTTGTGTGGTTGATTTAGAAAATGTTTTCAATGTTTTGTCACGCTCTTCATTTTTCAGTGGTCTGGTTATTTTTTTATTTTTTTTTTAATTTTCTTTTTTGTAATTTTCTTTTTATTCAAGATTTTTTTGCAATATATGGTATATTTACATTCAAACAATTCATATTATATATTCAGACCTCACACGACTCATATTCACTCTTACTTACATCAGTTGATATATTTAGACACAAGTACATGTAATGGTACCCATGTACACATATATTGCCTTTATGAGAACAGAGAGAGAGAGAGAAAA
>NW_018406814.1:438760-488219 GCF_002113885.1 Mizuhopecten yessoensis | reverse complement strand
GACCTGGCGTGAAGTTGAAGTGATACAGTATATATATATATATATACGGACCTGGCGTGAAGTTGAAGTGATACAGTATATATATATATACCGACCTGGCGTAAAGTTGAAGTGAAGAGCTTCCTCTCCCACTTGTCTGGGTGATCCTCTAGTTTTACATCCATGTACAACTTCTTATTTTTCCTGTATTCCTTTTTCCAGAGCTTTGGATTTACCACCACCTTAATGTAGCGTCTTTCTCGGCCTGGTTTGTACGTCTTGTCATCGCCATCACTTTCTGGTTCAGACAGGGTGGAATCGTTGTCCGAGGTGGATTGATCAGAGTTTCTCAAGTCCTTTCCAAGCTGCTTTAACTTCCTTCTGACATGCTGGTTCACTGTCTGTTAAACATACAAAAAGACAATGTATAGTTCAACATATGAACATGCCATATTATTAATATCTATGTAGCTCACAACGACCATTCAACAGATATGGTCATAACTAAATCAGTTTACCTTTTTTTGGATTGTCCACACAAAGTAATTATACTCAAAAAACCCTTCCTCAATGACCATCGTCCTCAGTCATCATATTGTGTAATGAACAATGTATATTCATTTACAAGAACTGACCTGGATAGTTTTGTCTGTGAAACGTTACCAACATCACATTAATGATGTCACAAGCGAAATGTTGTCACAACCACCATAAACATTAATATTATTGTAACCATAGTAACAATTACCATGTTGGTACTATGATCACAAGGAAAATCTGGAATCCTGATTTATAACCTGACGATTTATTATATACTATTGTGGTTACTGCTGTCATCTCTGTATGCAGAAAAGAGTTTGTTTTATATATACTTGCACCATCACAGCGATACCATCATAATTTTATCATACAAAATTGTAAATATGTTTTAAGGCAAATTAATGAAGTCAGTTCCATAGAACCATGCTTTTTTTAATATTTTTAAGCCCTTCAGTGAAAGAAGATTAATTGTTGAGGTCAAAGAATGTTGCATAATTACATCGAAGCACAGTGATTATGTCACGGAAGACATGAACATGAGACCACATACAAAACCATGAACCTAATACATCAACAGTACACACTGTGCAATGGAAAACAAATGCTGAAATTCAATACAAGATTCTAAAGAATAGAACTAACTAATCTATATCCATAATTTGAAATTCCTTTCAATATAAACAAATTTTACTAATATTTTCTTGTCCCAGAATCACTGTTCCAAACAAACCCACATTCAAAATAACTGTGATGTGCTGATTGACCAATAAAACAGTGTCACAAAATGGTCACATGAGATTTAACTCAGTCACATGACACAAAACACAATCACATGACACTTGAGTCATGTGACAAGAAACGCAGTCAGATATGACAAAAAGAGTAAAATGACACTTAACAGTTGACACTAAACACAGTTACACGACTCTAAACTTTAACAAGACATTAAACAGTCATATCACACTACTTGACAATAAAGAATAACAATGACACTAAACAAATTACACTTAAAGTTACATGACACTAGTGAAGTGACATGACATTTAACACAGTTACAAAACACACACCACAGTGACATGACACTGAACACAGTGACATGACACTTAACACAGTGACATGACACTGAACACAGTTACATGGCACTGAACACAGTGACCTGACACTTTACAGTGACATGACACTGAACAGTTGCATGACACTTAACACAGTGACATGACACCGAACAGTTACATGACACTGAACACAGTTATATAACACTGAACAGTTACATGACACTTAACACAGTGACATGACACTTAACACAGTGACATGACACTTAACACAGTTACATAACACTGAAGAGTTACATGACACTTAACACAGTGACTTGACACTTAACACAATTACATGACAATGAAAAGTGATATGACACTTAACACAGTGACATGACACCGAACAGTTACATGACACTGAACACAGTTACATAACACTGAACAGTTACATGACATTTAACACAGTGACATGACACTTAACACAGTGACATGACACTTAACACAGTGACATGCCACTGGACAGTTACATGACACTAAACACAGTGAACATGATACTTAACAGTGACATGACACTTAACACAGTGACATGACACTGAACACAGTGACATGACACTGAACAGTTACATGACACTGAACAGTTACATGACACTTAACACAGTGACTTGACAATTAACACAATTACATGACAATGAACATTGATATGACACTTAACACAGTGACATGACACCGAACAGTTACATGACACTGAACACAGTTACATAACACTGAACAGTTACATGACACTTAACACAGTGACATGACACTTAACTCAGTGACATGCCACTGAACAGTTACATGACACTTAACACAGTGACATGATACTTAACAGTGACATGACACTGAACACAGTGACATGACACTTAACACAGTGACATGACACTGAACAGTTACATGGCACTGAACACAGTGACATGACACTTAACACAGTGACATGACAATTAACACAGTGACATGACACTGAACAGTTACATGACACTGAATTAAATAGAACTCATAACACAAGAATATGCCATGACATCAAATTTATTGTGATTCATTTCTATTCACAACCATGTAAAAGTGCTAAGCTATATGGTGGACTGATCATAAACAAAAATGACAGAATATAGACAAAGTCATATACAGTTTGTGTACCCTATATCACATAGAAGTTGCTATCAACAAGCTACCCAAAACATTAAACTTATTACAGAGAAGATCCCAGACAAACAGGAAGTTGTTTTTCACCATATTTGTCTATTTTCAATTGAGTTAACAAACCTTTGTCAGGTCAACAAGGGAAGGTTGCTCAAACAAAATTTACAACCTTACATCCACAAACGAGAAAAAGTCAGTAAATGCTAATGATCCCATGCTAATTAAGGTTTCTACTTGCCAAATTTCCGTAAATAATTAGTGACGTTGGCCTTGATCTTGGAGTCCTTAAATGGCAGCTCATTTAATATATTTTAAGCAAAATCTGTTAAGAACTGAATTTACTACAGTGATGCAGTGGATACAGTGTGACAGAACAATAATTTAAGAAGCGATAATTTGAATCCTAACAATGGACATTGTTTTTGGCAAATACAAAATGTGTTATATATACCAGTAAGTAGATGGGTAACTATGGCAATATTTAACTTCCAGCTGTTTGTCAAGGGGATGCTCTATATAATCACACTTGAGTAAATGAAGGGTTGTAAGGAAAATATAAAGCAATTCTGTTTCAACCAATGTAAATTTAAATCTAATATATATAATTTTGATAACAATAGTAAATGAAATTGTACATGTAATAACAACATAGAAGTAAAATTTGGTTTTAATAACTTCCAAATCAGCAATTATTTTAATAAAATGTTAAATAATTAATTTAATACTCTACCAAGTGCATGTACATAACTATGTGACAATCCAAAATGGAAAAAAAAGGTTAAGATGGTCTTCTGAAACTGACAGTGCACTTTATGGTAAGTCAAATATGTATATAGACTATATAAAATATAGCAATTTCTAAATGGACAAAAAAAAGATCAATCATAAAAATAGCACTAACAAAAAATACAAGCACCAAAAGTAAGTATAGCAGCCATCAACTCCACAAAACCAGGTACCATTGATGCTAAATGGCAGTGAACACTCCTACTATATTATATCAATGTTGTAACATCCACAAATGGACAAGGCAAATTATCTTTTCCCAGACACTCACTACAATAATCCACCATACAAGGAGATATTCACATACAAAATCTGGTAATTCTATCTGAAATATACGAGATATTTCCTGAACAATGTAATTTTAATTAAAACTATGAAGAAAAGGGCCAAACACTGTATCTGCATATAGTTCAGCATGAAACCTAATGTCAGTCTGTGACAGTCTACATCCTAGGAGGTACATGTACCGTACTCACAAACAAAATTGGATCATTGTAGGCCACAGAGTACCCATTACTCATAAAGTATGCCTCAGACAATGTGATATACAGTGAACAACATCAGGGCTATAACTTTTTAAAGAAAGGCATTAGACTTGATTTTAATATGCAACACTCTACCATCCCAACAGGTACTTGCTTACATTTGACATCTGTAGGTGATACCCCAGACAATATAGTATACAATATATCTCCTGGACAGAATGTTGCATGGACGGAAGTACCGATTGACCGACAGATTGAGCATATACCTGTAGTACCCACCTGTATTACTGATGACGGACCAGTAATATATACAACCGTATTATACTACTGTTATAGAAACAGAAATACTGATATCCTATGGCTAGAATGTGTATGATTCTTTTGGTTACAACATTATTTCACCCTTGGATGTTACGTGTAAATATAGAAATACATCATCTCAAATAAATGTTAACAATCATGTGATTCCTATTTTCTTATCCCATCTGAGCACAGCATTTATCAGAGCTTTTATACTGATTTCAGTGAATTAATGATTGAACCGTGTTAAATTGAATGTGTTTGTCATGTGGCAGATTTCTAGATAGATTTCCGTATCGCTCAGTGGTAGAGTGTCTGACTAGGAAGTCGGGGATCGGAGGTTTGATCTCGGTGGAAGCACACCACTCTCTTTCCTGTTATTGTCATATAAGTTAATAATCAAGAACGTTTACATGTAGTGAGGTGGATACAATGATTTATCCACACGGATAAGATGTTAACCATTGTATTGCAGCTCTGAAGCAATATCATCTTCTTCATGTGGTTAATCTCCCTTGAAAAATATTGGTTATTATATTATCCTTATAATACTGCACTGGCTTATTCCTAAATCCATTGCTCCGATCAACTGGAGTTATCCTCCCGGAGTTATCCTTTCGGAGTTATCCTCTCATAGCCTAACTATAGGAAGTATTAAGATTCTGTAATGTTGACCACCATAATGGTGAGCACAGTTATGCTTTCATCAACGACAGTTACACATGGGCAAAGTTAACCCAAGTATATACAACTTCCATGCTTTTCCAAAAACATGTTCAGATTTTTAAACAGAATATTTATGAAGCATTCACAGAAAAAATACTGTAAATTTAACAACACCTGAGTAATAGTTCATCACGGAGGATTTTTTTTTTCCTTAAATAGCTCCATCATTACTTTCAAATTTTGGATCAACATCCATAAACACAAGAAACTTAATAGTGAACATCTGGCATACAACATTATAATCAAACTAAATTGTAATTACATGTAAGCTTCTTTTCATTTCTCATGATTCAGCACATAAACAAATTAGATTATGCTCAAAAAATGCATATGACAAAATTAAACAAACATAATGACAATCTCCTCATCTCCAATCTCAACACCACTTTCCATCAGTTAACGCCCACTTTCCATGGATGCGTTGAGAGAATCCGGTTTAGATGTTGCGGTGTCTTTTACAGCCTTCATCTTGCTCAGCCTTCCCTTTCTTGTGCACTGGTCCTTGACCTTTCCATGTTTAGTGACCTTGACCTCCGGTTTGTATTTATGGACCTTTTTGTTGTGGAGGTTGAGGCAGCGATCATCCTTGAACAGGATACCACATTCCTCACACAGGATGCTCTGTGGTGACACATGGGCCCGCATGTGGTCCTTGAGCTGGACATTCCAGGCTGCAGCATAACTGCACTGGTCACAGCGATATGGCTTATCACCTGTGTGGGTTCGCATGTGTGATGATAACTGGTACGACTTCACACAGGAAAAGGGACACAACTCACACCGGAATGGATGTACACCTAGAAAAATCAAATGTCACAAATGAAGTACAATATATAAACTCAACACTTAAATTCAAGAGAAATTTAATTTTCAACAAAGTTTGTTATAAGTCTATTTCAATCAAAGGTAGCATAAACTCATATTGTTGCTTTTTATATCAATACTGCTTCATAGCATAGCTCATTTACATAAAACAGCAATAATATTTGTATTATTGTGAAACACATGGCCTATGGTCACTGCTATGAAGTAGCAAAAATTGCAAGACCTGAACTGCTACTAATATAAAGGGATAGCATGTAGGATGTGGTCTACACATACCCTGATGCATCATCATATGATTGTTGAGTGCTGTGCGGGCAAGGGTGGTATATGGACACTGGTCACACTTGTATGTGTGCACACGTAAATGGATCCTCTTCACATGATGTGCCATCTGGGAAACGGACAGAATGCGATTACAGTGTGGACAAGGGACATTACTCTCCTCCCGTCCAATACACATCTTCGACTTGGCATGAGCTGCAGCTGCCTTACTACTCAAAGAGATCACTCCACATTTTTCACACTTAGTTGCCTCTCCTCCGTGAACTTGATAAACATGCATCTTGACCTCGTCTACAGATGAATACCTCTCTGGGCACTGTTTACAGGTGAAGAGTTTGTGTCCGTGAGCTTTACACAGGTGGCGCTTCAGTGTCGTGCTGGTAAAGAACTGCTTGGCACACAGTTCGCAGGTGAAGTTTGCTGTCCTGTGGGTTTTCTGACGGTGCTCCTGCACGTGGATGGCCTGGCTAAATGTCTGTCCACAGTCTACACAGGTGAGACGGCCGGACAGGTGCTGGGCCAGGTGGTCTTCCATGGATGTACGGTCTGGCGTGTTGTACTGGTACATACCACAGCACAAACGACAAGTAAACCGCTCAAAGGACTTCAAACCAACCTCAATGTTCCTGTCCTTCTTGTGAAAAGAAGTGAACTGGGTTACTTCATACTTGTCCTTATGATCCTCCAGCTTTATCAGAATTTCAGGAATCAATTTCTTTTGCTGTTTCAGTGGTTTAGTCCTAGGCCTGCCTTTCTTTGATACTGTGTGACTACCTTGTTTGATGTCACCTGGGGAACACATTTTTGCAACATTTCCAATGTTTCCAGCTGCACACTGTTCTTTTAATGTTACACCACTTTCAGCACTTTTATCAGTTTCTTTTTTACTCTTTGCCTTTTTTCTCTTGGATTTATGTGGACTTTTCATCAGCCATTCTTCTATCTTTGCCAGACCAGTCTGTTGTTTGGAACATATCAGCATTTCAGCAGAATTTGGACGACATAAATCATTATTATTTAAATCAATGCCTTCACCAATGCTACTGCTTTTCAGAGTGTTTAAATTGTTATTTTCATCCACCAATTTCGTTAATGCTTTTTGTTCCAGCGCATCACTCAGGGATCTTGGCATTCTTGCAGTCATCAACTCTGGGACTTGGTCCTCCGATTTGCCAGTATCAGAAGTCTTTTTCTTACTCTTTCTTTGGTTACCTTTCGCTTTATTGTTTTTGTCTAGATTTTGTTCTTTTAGATTTTGACAGGATCCAACCTCCATTCTCTCAGTCCGTCTGTTTTTCTTTTCCTTCCCTTTCTTTCCTTTCTCATTCTTATTGAATACATCAGAATCACCTTTGGCTATTTTGTAACTCTCGCTCATTCCCCCGCTGGTAGTCATGTTGTGCTGTGTTATAACACTGCCACTTGCAGAATCAATCATACATGCTGATTGTTTCTGGCCAGAAAATGTTCCAACAATTTCTTTATGTTCTGAATGTTCAAAAGTTGCAGCACTTGCTCGACTTTCTTGTCCATGAACTTTCTCAATGTCCTGTTCATCATGAACACTGAAAGAATCCTTGTTGACTGCAATCAAAAGACTGGACTCATCTGGTATCAATTGTACTGGTCTCCTCATGTTTGAGTTCTGCTGTGACCACATCATCTTGCTTTCTTCTATCTGAGGACCTGGCTCACACTTCTCCCTCAATTCCTGTACAACGAACATCTCTGCTATATGATCTGGTCCATGTCTCCTGTTTGATCCTTGTAAAAGTTTTGTTTTCGCCACAGGCTCTGGCATGTAATTCGTCTTTGATCCTTGTTCAACAATTCTGCTAAAACTTGTTTTTATGTCTTCTCCCTGTACAGTATATGCTTGCACTAAGACTCTTCTATAATCAGCATTGATACAGGCTTGGGTGGCATGGCTGTTTGATGTAGCAGTGCTGGTTGGTGTAGCAGTGCTGGATGGTGTAGCAGTGCTGGTTGGTGTAGCAGTGCTAGATGGTGTAGCAGTGCTGATTGGTGTAGCAGTGCTGGTTGGTGTAGCCGTGCTTGTTGGTATAGCAGTGCTGGTGAATGTAGCAGTGCTGGTTGGTGTAGCAGTGCTGGTTGATGTAGCAGTGCTGGTTGATGTAACATTGCTGGCTCCTGTAGCAGTGCTGGTTCGTTTTGCAGCATTTGTTAGTCTGCAAGTCTTGCTGACAAATCCAGCATTCAGTTCACTACTGCAAACTTGTCCCTTGTGTTGTTCACTAGTTCTTCTGGACTTCACAGAGTTCTTGCGTTGCCTTCTGACATTTTTATGGCTGGGACTCTGAAAAGATAATGGCATACAAAAGTCATTAAATACACTCTCATTGTAATACATTTACACAGTAGGATCAGTTAAGATTAACATCTTCACAAAATAAAAGACTTCAACAGAAAAAGATTCTTTAATTTAGGAATTTAAATCTATGTCCATCATGATTTTTATTTAACAGGCTTTAAAAAGTTTCCCAAAATAAAGATGAAATGGGAACAACTTTTGAGTTTCTTTTTATTATAAGCTCAACCAAAGCAAAGCAGTGTTTGGCTGATACATGATATGACATGGAAATATTATGTGATGGGACTCTCAGACTAGAATAAAGGATAAGGTAAACTTGTAAGGGATGAGGAGATTATTATGACAGATACAATGAGAAACCTTTAATGGATGGGTTGTGAGTTACAGTTATATACACATCTAACAGTGTCCTAGAGTATTGTATGACCTTGAAATCGGCTTCATCACGTCGTTCATCAGAGTCAATGTACTTACTGTTTCCTTAAAGCAGCAAGATGGGTTCCGACAGTTGTGACAGCCGATCTTACTACACACACAGCTGCGACACTTCCCCCGCGACCAACACTTACAGCAGTACTGTAGGATATAAGATTCATCTCTTACACAACTTACATAGCTTTTATAATGATTTTTAAATTCAAAAGCCATTTTCTCACTAATTAAATATCAGAATATTAAAATGACTGTATATTACATAGTTTCAGCCGATAAATTTTCTGGTTTTAAATTTTCAAATGGTCAAATTGACTTCAGGACAAAGGAAGTTCTCCATTTTTAAGCCTTTATTTAGGAGCTTCGTACTTTAAAATTGGAAAGACATTTTAACATAGATATTGACACAAACAAGCCTATATCACCATATGAGAATTATGATATTTGATATATTTTGTATGAAATATACTCACACTATCACAGTCCATATTCCTGTGGTCAGTCGGTTGGTTCACTGACTGTCCGATGGTCAGTCCCTGAGCAAGTGCGAGACTTCTGTCAACAAATTTCACAACATTTTTCTGTTCAAGGGGTGGTTTTTCTGTGTATCCTTGATTTGACCATCCTTTACCAGACATTTCCAGACTCCCATGGTGACCCCTGTTCTCCTTTCTACCGTCAGTCAAACCAGCAATTCTAGTTGTTTGTGAAATTCTAGACTTTTTATCTGTTTTTGACATTGCAACACCAGGTATACCAAGCTGGATAATAGCAGCTGGGTTTCCATTGCAGTCCTGTTCTGACTCTGCTATGTGATTTCCACAAAGCCAAGTTTGGTTGAAATCATGCTGGTACCTCAAGATATTTGCTTCATTATCTTTGAACCAGGACTGCCTCCAGTTAGCAGGTGCTACAGGCTGTGAATTTCCATCCTCAGGAGTTTTACAATGTTCTATATTTCCTGCAACTCCATATTGAGGATATACTGCTTTATTTACTTGGAATGTTGACCAAGGATCTGGATTTCCATTATGAAGGAATTGTTTCTTTTCTGTGCAGAACATTCCATCAGAATTTCCCACCCTTCCTTCTGGAAACTTCACATTCCCAGGTAGGCTAGCTGCGTTTGAATATGAATTCTGAAATCCAGTATTCAGTGTTCGATACGTCCTCTCCAGATTTCTGCCAAACGGTGCCATATAGGGTCTGAACAGCTCCTTCTCATGTGTAGACACAGATACTTGTTGATCTGAAAATCCTGGCTGTTTCTTCCTCAGGAGATTATCAAAATAAAATGGCTGTTGACAATGAGGCACTACCGACGCATTAGGAGGCTGTTGATAATGAGGCACTACTGACGCATTAGGATTCGGTTGATAATGAGGCACTGCTGACGCATTAGGAGGCTGTTGATATGAGACTGTTCCTGATCTACCAGGCATAAAATGTCTATGAGGCATAGCAGGGTAAGTCTGTACTAGTGGATGTACATGGACACTAGTACAGGAAGTGCCAGATCTTACAGATGGCAGATGACAATTGTCAGTTGCAGGTACCTCATTAAGTTCAAATTCATCACAGCTCCTAAGCATCTGGCTCAGAACTGCATAATCTTTCTTGGTCTTTGACTTTTGCTTCCTTGAAGGATTTTTGCCGATGCCACCTCTTCTAACATGTGTTTTATTGTGCACAATTGAGTCAGACACGCAATCTGGAAGCTGCGCTGATCCAGGAGATGTGGGCCAGTGATTGGTGTATGCAGTATTGTTAGTAAAATCTCTTGGAACTACATCAGGCACAGGTTGGTAATTGGTATTTACCGTAACTCCTGTAGCTGTAGGATGTGTCTCTCCTCGTGACAGACTCCTATACTGTGGTGTGTAGGCGATGCAGTCAGGCTTTGGCAAGGCACGTTGTCGCAATAGTTCTGGTATATTGTCAGGTAGACGCAGATTTCTTAGAACACCTGGTGCCATAGTAAAACTGGGGTCAAATTTTCTGACATTTATCATTCCATTGTCAATTTCAAGATTGTCCCTCAAGATTGTATGATTACAAGACAAATCCAAAGGTACATTATTATCACTCTGATTGACAGTGATACCAGTGGGCCTAGGACGTGTTACTTCCACTGAGTCCATAGGATGGTCAGCCTGACCACTGGACTCACTCTGTTTTAAGTACAGTTCACCACTGTTACCAGCTCCGACTGTCTGTGGAGTATACATCATGTGCATCAACATCCTCTCATGAACATCCGGTTCTATGTGTCTATCAATGCTGGCATTGTAGAGGTCTTGCAATTTTTGTGGGTTTGCACCGGGCATTCTGCTCATCTCCTGGCTTTCATTCCCAGTGTGTGTATACAGCCAACCCTTTTTCCTGTCTGGTATATCGATGTCTATTTTGTAGTGGCTTAAGTCGGAATTTACCCAACCTCTGTCTCCATCTGATTTAAAGCTATCCTGAATTTCATTCCCTAGGTAGGGGTTTAGTATTTCAGCCTCCTTTTCTTGCTGTCTGGTAATCCTAGGCTGTGCTCGAGATCGGGATTGATTATTCTGCCAACAGACACCTCCCTCCTGCTGGAAAAAGGGACCCACTGACCTGGCGGTTGCATCATGGCTGCTGTTGCCACTCTGTGGCCTAGTGTGTGTTGTATGCTGGTATGTACTATCATTTTTCTGCTGTAAAGTGGCACAGGAACCAGTAATGTTGATCTGATGACAGACACCAGTCTTACTCAAATATGCCTTATTGTTATGTGGATCAACACCAATTTGGTTTGCATTTTCATCAATTTCCATGTTTCCAGGACAAGATCTGCAGAAATCTCTTTCGTCACCGATACGCACATTGTTATGGCCCTGCTTCAGAAAATGGCAACAAGGATTGTTAAAATTTTCTCCAACTATGTCTACATTCCTTGTGTTACTATCCCTATGACTTCCCAGTACAGAACAAATGAGGGACGAGTCGACAGTTGGCCTGGAGAGAATTTTATGATTCCCCTGGCGGCTACAACCCACAACAGAACTTTCTTGCGCATCAAGCTTCATCTCAGCTTCAAGGTTTCTATTATTGCAAGAATTGTTCCATGCAGATGGCAAGTAATTTGCATTTGAATCATTCCCTGTGACAGAATTACTGACTTTTGATGGTTCGATGGTTAAGTCCAGCGGTTCCAAACAAAGATAATCCTCCGCACTAGTATATTCATACTCCGTGTCCACGATGAATAACTCAGGGGAATCACACTGTGTACATTCATTGTTATTTAGATCTGTTTCCTGCATCTCTACAACAAGATCCTCTTTGGTGTCAGAGGCCTGGTGTGTCCACACCACTTTAGACCCCGACCCCAAGGATGATACTTTGTTCACCTCATCAGACTCGGTCATCTTCCCTATCATGTTTGTTGTTCCTAAACTCTGGAGTGAGGTTAGTGTTGATGAGGAATTACAACACGTTTCCTTGGCTTCCTGTATTCTGTGTGTTAATGACCATTCTCCTACCTTTAGCGATCTTAACGTTGGCGAGCCTTCTCTCCCCTCTTTTTGTACTGCTGTTTGCAATCGTTCTTGGTCTTTCTGTGGTCTTGATGCTGATGAGCTTACTTTGACCTCTTGTGGCCAATTTTGTGATCTTTCTTTGTCTTCTTGTTGTATTGCCATCTGTGACAATTTTTCAACCTGTTGTTGCCTTGCTGTTTGTGACCTTTCTTTGACATGTTCTTGTAAAGTTAACATTTGTGATTTTCCTTTCTCCTCTTGTTGTCTCGATGTATCTGACTTTTCTCTGACCTTCCCTGGTCTTGTAAATAGACCAATTTTGTTACTTGATGATGTAACTGAAAGTGACTCGTCCATGTCCTTGACCTCTAGTGACCCCAGTAAAGGTGAGATTTCAATCCCTGGTGACCTATCCACAGGTTTCAGTGACAGAGCTGACAGGGTCTTGACCTTCAAGGAATGATTTGGCTCTGTTGAGGTCAAATGAAATGGAGGCAATGAACTGACCTTGACCGACTTATCATGACTTGAATATGATTGATTTCTGTAAGAATCTCTATCAAAAGTCATGTTTTCCACTAAATTGTTTTCATCCCCATTTTCATGAAAATCCTCATCATCATCTTGGATTTCAAGTACAATATCTCCCTCACTGCTTGCATTGCCCTCATCCTGGTCTTGACTCTTTAGCCACACAACTTCTGTATATCTGTCGAAGTCTATGTCATCTGTACACATCAGATAGACCCTGATCCCCTCCTCCCGTAGGTCAGAGTCACGTTTACACATCAGGTACAACTCCATACCCTCCTCCTTCAGTACACATAGTACACAAACATCCTCCTTCACCCCTGATATTCCACACATGCTTTGATCCCTGCCATCAGTCACACACTGATTTGTGGGTGTGAGAGTATCTGGTACATTGACTACATCGCCAAAGGGAGGCAATCCACTGATCATCTATAATAAAGAGAAACAATAATTTGCTGTAATCATTGTGAATTTTTCTATCTAATAATTTAATATACAAAATTGATTCATAATTGATTAACAGCAATTATAAGTTACTAATAATATGTTTGTGTACAATAAATTACGAATAAATGATATTTAGAATGAGCCTTTATAAGCAGGTGGTCTTAATGAACAAATGGAAACTGCAATCAATGTACACTACGTTTCCTACTGTGACCTTTATGAAGCAAGACTGCACTCAGATTAGCTCAGCTAATCTATAACTGTTTATTAATTGGTCTTTAAATTTTCAGAATCAAATGGATTTTGTTTTATTTTCTGATTACAAATTCATGACTAGATATTGCTTATGCTACATTTAGCAGAAATGAATATAGTATAAAAGATATATTTCTCAGATTCAGACTTACTAACATTTGAATATTCAAAATGATAACTGAGCAGTTCCTCATTTCTTCAAATGATGAATTCTGATTTTTTTCATACAGGCACCTTTGATAATGATGTCCAAAACTGCGTTAGGAATGACACTTTCTGTATATCGATTCCAAGGATATTGTGGGCATCATTATAAGCTTACATACTCTCCAACAATGACAATTATTTTATTTAAACAAGTTAAACTGTCGTGAGAGGCGAAGCTTAAGCCTTTCTGCAGAGTGGATTCATAAGGAGCAACAAGCACCAAAGATGGAAGTTGGAAAGTTTTTGTCAATGTAAATTGCTTGTTAATCAAGACATCCTACAATACAATCATGTTTTAACTGCATACATAATTTCTAGATAAACAATAGGTGTACTACCAGCAGTGCTTCAGAGACACTGAGTGGCTTCACAAGCGCAACTGTGTATAGACAGTTTAGAGTTACACTTCTAGCTATTTCTGTAGTGTTACATGATAATATAAAGACTAGAATTACCGTTATGCATAGACTGATACACCCAACATCAACCATATACCCTAATTATTGCTGTCTACAATGCCTTGAACCTTCCTCTTTTATCTATTGCTTGAATAGGGAGCACATTAACACAGTAATTATTTGATTACAATCAATTGACACAATTACTAGGAAGGAGGATGTTCATTCATAGTAAGATAATTGTGATTTTTATTCATTGGATAAGTTGTAATAGTTAAAATTGAACTTTAACCGATCTATGCTATGGAATATCTTCAAGAAATAGACTGTTTTGATAGTTAATTAGTTAATTAAATTAAGTGCCATAACTCGATTAAAAAGCAAGTGGAAGGTGTCACATGCAAACATTTATTAGATGAAGATCGTGCCAATTTTCATTAAAATCAATTTAGTAATTAAGAAGTAGTCTGAACAAAATTGTATATCGTAACAGACAAATGATAGACAAATATTATTCTTAACTAGGATTCACTCCCCTTCTACTCCATCTTTGTTGCATGGCATATAAAAATAACACCATGGAGTGATGCAGGAATGGAACAGAATTTGAAAATACTAGCCTGACCAATGTTTTCCTTATTGTAAAGCCCCAGGTAATCGACTAGTGAAAAAATAACCCATGTATGTGGTGGTTTTTTTCAAGAAATTCAACTCAATACAAAAACGCCTCATAAGATGAGGCCTCCTCTGTGTCACCTGAGTTTATAGCTAACAAGGGGGTGGGCTTAATACTGGACATGGGCTTATTGACAGTAAAGTACAGTATACAGAATCAGGCCCACCACGACACACAACGTACACGTACCTAGAATCACACTGTGTACTTACCTAATTACCACACACGCAGCAACGTCCTCTTCTTCATAATTTTAGAATGTTAAATGTCAAAAAATGAACCGCAACACATAAGAGCTTGAAAATAATCAAAGAATTAATTTGATAATATCTGTACATTTACTTTATAATTAAATTTGTAACTTTATCCCTCTTATTACGGAGCTATTTCTATGACCTCTGTCAATGATAAATATCAACAGATACTGAAATGTAACCTATATACATGTAATTCAGATTATCATAGTAACGTTGGACCGCTTATGTTATACCTATCCTATAATTATCCTTATAATTTTTTGGTCCAACAAGGGCAAGTTTTAATACTTCAGAACTGAATTTGCTTATTTCAGTTTTGTTCCAGATATATAAATACATTATATCCTATAAACAGTTCATCAAAACTAGTTTGCACTGTTTGTGAAGAAAATAACATCTGAGTAGTTTTTCAACAACAATATTCTGAGAAAAAAAATCAAATGACCAATCGAAATGTTAAAATGTTTTTATATGCTCATGAATAAAATGCAGAAGTTATCTCCCTTTGCAAAAATAAATTTAACGAGTTTCATTGTTCTAATAGAAAACCTTTTTTTTCTTTTTCGTTAATGATCTTTTTTCCTAAAACAGAGATTAACAAAATAAGCCATTGCACATAATAAAAATATGTCCATGTAGTATCGCATAATCACAAAAATAGCATTATCTGAAACACCACTTAACAGACAGAAACGTCTAATTCCTAGACTGCCATACATGATACATGTGACTTTTCAAGGTACATTATCATATACACTTACACATACGTATATTTGTCAAAAGAAAACTCTTTTGTCATTAACCACAACAAATTAATACTTTTATAAAACAAAATTCTGTCTCCAATTGTTGATGCTGAAAATCAAACAAATTGATATATCCTACTTTTTAAAAAAAATCTGGTTAAGGTTTTAGTACATATAAAATTTAAAATAGGAAACAAATCAAAATACCGGGTACACATTATTTGCAATATTGGAATAAAGTGGCTGAGGTAAGTATGACATGTGCAATATCATCAATTAACAATGTGCATAATCTTAAACAAATAAAATCAATAAGGATTATGTGAAGCAATACCATATCCCATCTGATAATAAATGTACCTGTCTATAAAAACACCCCCCAAATATAGGAGCAGTTATAAAATGACAAGTAACACCTCGCTAGTCTAACCATCCTCCTAAATCTTCTCGCAGTTTCTGTTAGCACCCTAACTTTTGTAATCCTATATTGGCTCAAACATATTGATGGAATAAATCTTGTATCCCTTCAGTCAAACCCTGATCAATTACGAGTTCATCGGTTCCCTGACTGTAATGTTTCAATGTAAAATCAGTGATATTATAATCAGCTTTTCCTTCCTTACTATGATTCCATTCTGTAAGCAACATAATGTCACCATAGGTCTAAAAGACCTGTAGTTCTTAGCTAACATTAACTCTCAAAGATAATTATTATAAAACACAATAAGCAATATATGGTTGTAGCTTTTCGTTAGGGTAAACGTTTGTATTATTTCACAAAATCCACTCTGATATGTAAATTAGGCAAGTGTGTCTAATAACTCTGAACTTTGTGCAATATGAAATTTTTTAATTAAACTTGGGTGTTGTATGTGAGAGAGTCTGAGACCACCAAATCTTAACCCAGGCTTCACAAAACATCCTCTGCCTGAACCAAGGTGTTTTTCTCAGTTTGAAATTTTAACAGATGTAAAATATAAAAGGACTATGCCAATATAAAAGGACTTTGCCAGTATAAAACATACCTCTCAGCTAAGAATATTTGGGAAGCTGGGACAAGAAGTAATGAGCCCTGTGAACTAGCATATCTTCATAGTAAAACTGACCTGTTGCCAATCCTCATCACTGGAGTCGGTGATGTAAGACGTGCTTTCCAAATCTCCTATATCCTCTACATCTCCCAGCTTCATCTGGCAACGCTCAAAGTAACTCGTCAGGTCTGAATTTTCGAGAGCATGGCTTTGACGGAACTTGATACGAGAACTGAGACGGGAACTGCTACGAGTGACAAGTTCTGCAACAGCAAGCTTGGCGTTTCCTGACAAATCAGCATCAGCTGCTTCCACCTTGCCATCTTCTCTCCTATCCAACACTTTCCCCACTGAGCCATCATTCATTGGAGCTTCCTTTTCTTCATGCTTGATTTGTTCAGCTGCCACATCAACAGACAAATCAGTGTTTTCTATTGATATGTCTTTTTTCACCCACTCAGAATCGTCACCACTGGACTTCTTCCGGTCTTCTGATTTCTGCTTTAACATGGCTACATTACAGTCATATTCCCATTCTTTGTTTTTAAGAAATGTCCGACGTCTTATTGATTTCTTCATTTTTTGTAGCGTCAACCCCTGTTTTCTATGCTTCACTATTTCAGTAACTGATGCCATGTTTGATCGGCGCCTTTGCTTCTCTTTGGACGGCGCAAATGCATATTGGTGGTCCACAGGGTTCATGGATTTATCGTCATCCTGGGAAGTTTCCCCTGTGTTTACCCCAATGGATGAAGTCCGTCGGCCAGTCCATTTCCACATGGGTCTTGGCACAGTAAGTGGATCCAGAGGTGGCTGTGTCTCCAGATTTATGGAATCAACATCTTCTACATCCATTACAAGGTCTGTATCCTCTGAGTTTGTCGACACCTGTCCTGTCAGGCTTGTTGAAGTAGCACCAGAACTGTTTGCTGGAGTCTCCTGAGACACATCTTCCCCAGCTGTTTCAACATTCGCCAATGAAGTGTCCGTCTGAATGGAAGAATCTTTCACCATCACAGCTTTTCCAGACACCATTTTTTTCATAGATGGATTATCTTTTTTTGTCTGAGTAAAACCATCACACATAGCTGGTTTCTTTCTGACTGGTGTCTTGGTGACTTTTACTAATGATGACAGGGGGACTGGGTTTGAGGAGGCAATGAAATTGTAAGCTGTTGATGACGATGTAGCAGGGTTCTGGGTAGAGGAAAGATCTGTTTCTTTTCTAGTCTTTTTACTACGTTTCGATCTGTCATCAAACCTGTAGATTACTCTGTTAGGTGCTTTTTGAATTTTCTTTTCTTGAGCTACATTGGGCATCAGCACCATTGTAGTTTTTCCAGTGTCCTCATCAACTTCTTCAGACCATTGAGGCTGCATCACTTGATTCTTGTCAGACGATAGGTTGAGTTTGAGATTAAAACCTTTCTTTTTCATTGGGAGCTGATTTGTTTTCATCAGCTCGAGATTTTTCTTAATTATACCATCAATTTTCTTGAGCACGAGATTTTTCTTTTCCTGGTCCTCCTCATCATTTTCTGCAGTTTCACTGGTGAATGTCACATTTTTATGGTTGAGGACAGATGACAGAGGAATTTCTTTACCTTCACAGGATGACATAATTGGTGTCTTCTGAAGCCGAAAAAGCTTCAGATTACCTGCCAAGGGTACAACATTGGGTGCATTGTTTATATTGTTCAGCTTTATAACCTTTACAACTTGATTACTGCCGCCTACACTTTGAATGGTGGAGTGGTCTCCTTTTGGTAAAGCGTACCATATCTTCTGACCACTCTGTAGAGTAACAGGACGCCCACCTACCATTATAGATGCAGGTGTTTTTGGCAACTTTGATGTACTAGCCTCCCGTTGGCTCAAAGTTTCTCCTGTCATAAAGCGATTCCTAATGGTAAAATCTGGTGTGAAGTTATTGACAACCTCATTTCTGATGAGTTTTACGGGAACTGGCATATTTGTTTCCATGGCGTTTGCATGTCCTTCATCATTAGTGAGAGGTTCTTTTTTTATCCATGAAGTAGTATCGGTCTCATGAAGTCCAGCATCTGTAGCTGTATTAGCTAGATTGTGTTCAGAGTAATCCTCAGGCTCAGTCTTCACCAGGGAGAGATCCAGCTGACTGTTGTCGTTTGTAAGGCTCCCCACTTCCTTGTGTTCTGGTCTGGCTCTTAAATTGTACGATACCTGAAAAAAAAGCACAGTTTAAATTGTTTCAAGGAGGTAAAATCACAGGAGTAAGACACATTCATGTTGTAAAATGTCATACACTTTTCAAATATAACTATCCTTTGTAAGCACCTTGACCTTGTCTATACAATAAAAGCACCTTGACCTTGTCTATACAATAAAAGCACCTTGACCCTGTCGATACAATAAAAGCACCTTGACCTTGTCTATACAATAAAAGCACCTTGACCTTGTCTATACAATAAAAGCACCTTGACCTTGTCTATACAATAAAAGCACCTTGACCTTGTCTATACAATAAAAGCACCTTGACCTTGTCTATACAATAAAAGCACCTTGACCTTGTCTATACAATAAAAGCACCTTGACCTTGTCTATACAATAAAAGCACCTTGACCTTGTCTATACAATAAAAGCACCTTGACCTTGTCTATAGAATAAGAGCACCTTGACCTTGTCTATACGATAAAAGCACCTTGACCTTGTCTATACAATAACAGCACCTTGACCCTGTCAATACAAAAAAATGATCTTTTTAAGTAGTTGTAGTAAGCCTAAATTTCTACATTATGTAATCCAGCCTGCTTGAAACAAGCCTTTGTCTTTTTATAAATAAAATTTAACTGGAAGATAGTGCACCCTAATATATGTACCCATACATCCTCCTATAATCCCCAACTCCTGCTTGGTGTAAAGTTGCCAGTAAAATATATAATAAAAGTACACGTTTTAATTCAATATTACTTGTTACAAACTATCTGGAGATGAATTAATTTTTCAGTGCAAAACCTGGAAGTACCAAAACTATTACCCGATAGATCAAGAGAATCTGGGGCCACCTAATGTTTTAAGCTCTCAACATAAAATAATCACAAAGATAAGAAGCTCCATTGTGGATAAGAAGCTCCATTGTAGATAAGAAGCTCCATTGTGGATAAGAAGCTCCATTGTGGATAAGAAGCTCCATTGTGGATAAGAAGCTCCATTGTGGATAAGAAGCTCCATTGTGGATAAGAAGCTCCATTGTGGATAAGAAGCTCCATTGTGGAATGCTTTTACACAAACAATATGTAACAACAGTTCATCATAGAATTGCTCAGATTTTCATCTATAATCAATACCAATTTTACTAAATCCATGATTATAAATGTATACTAATGTGCTAAAAACATTTGAAAATTGCCCTATTGCCACCTGGACCCAATGATTTAATACCAAACAATTACTGATATTTCCTCCTTTGTCTATTTTGCCCTAGCTCTGTTCAGTTTTTCCTTTCTAATATTTTCTAGCTAAAGTTTGTATGCTTTGGTCTTTTAGTGTTGTATTATATATATATCATAATTCACAATGTGGTCAATCTAAGTTTAATTTGTTTTCTGACGTTTTTATTAATATGAACCAACCTGATTTTCAGGCATCGTGTTATCACCAGACACAGGAGAAGAGCTCAAAGCAGGGGAGATCACTTTGCGTTTCCTTGTCACCTGCTCCAGAACTTTAGTTTTCTTTTGAGAACTGTTGATGAGTTTTCTTGACCTTTTCTTGAATTTTCCTGTTTTAGTTCTTGGTAACAGAACTTGTGTATCCAACTGACTCTCGTCATGCTCTGTTGATTCCTTTGTCACTTTTTCCAATATTGCTATCGATTTTGTTCCTGGACTTATATCTTGGCCAAGAATTCTTCCAGGCATAAACTCATCATTATTGTGGTCATCTATAGATAAAATAATCAGAAATACAATTAATTCACAATACAAAATCAAAAACCAAATATATTAATGTTGTGTTTGAAATTCTATCTTCCCTCAATATTTGTTCGAAATGTTCAGTGTATAATATATCTTGGGGATGATCTTGTAGTAAATATATGTATATGAATTGTTTCGTTATCTTTTCATTGCAGTATAATATTGTTTTTTTAGGATATAAATTAATACCTGAAGGAAGACAGAATGAAACAATGTTTATCATGAACATATCAATACAGTAGTCTAGTGGTAGGACACCAGGCGCGTGACCGAAGGGTTGCAGGTTTGTGTCACGGCACGGCACTGTGTTGTTTGTCTGAGCAATATGCCGAAATAGCTGTACTGGCTGTATGCTACCCAAGTAGTTGATAAAGATATTGGCTGGTTGCAAATGCCCTATAACCAAGGATAATAATTTGTGAACCGCTTTGAGACGACCTACCAACTAGGTTGTGATAAAGCGGTATATAAGAACAACAAATTATTATTATTATTACATATGTAACTCCATCCTCGATATCCAGGGGTTACACACCCATTCGCTCTCTACACCCCTGAAATATATCAAAGCAAAATTGAAGGCATGCAGTAAGCTATTTGATTTGTCTCGGGTAAAAAACCTGACCAATCACTAGGCCTGTCCTTTGAAGATTACAAAGGAGCGACGCCCGATTTCAAAGCCAGTAAGTTGTACTTTGTGATGAACATCAAAGGATAAAACTAGTCATCTTGTCTCATCCACAAGTACACTGAGCCTTCATTGTTGCTATGACATATTCCAGCGGTGCAGAGAGCGTAAGTGAGAGTAACCTCTGGAGTGTCAAGGATGATGCAACTCATTATCAGAGGTGAATTAAGTGTACATATGAACAAATATGTCGGCTTGATTAACATAATTTGTTTTGATCACCTGAAGCTATATCAGCTTACCTGCCTCCTGTTCTGAGACTTTGGTTTTCTTTACAACATATACAGGGACAGGTTTAGCAGTCTTTTTCTTAAATCTGTCTGATTTAAGCCTAGAACTATCAATCTCAGTCTCTTCAAATTCCTTTCCTTCGTTGTCCGAATGTTCTTCTTCCACGGTTCGCATAAACATTTTGCCATGTTCTGTGGAGACAAAGAGGTTGTCATCTTTTGCAATCTCAGATGGGCTGGAGTCAGGGTAACCATCCATCTTTGGTTCCTCTTTTATCACGATATCTGGTTCTATTTGAGGTTGTGTATTGATGACATCAGAGCTTAAAGAGTCGTTTGTGTACAGACTCGTCCCACTGTCAGAAGGAACACAATTACTGATGACATCATCACATTCTGTTGGGAGACTAGTCATGTTTGTAGTCTGTTCATTCATATCTGTGATGTCAGTACTTTCGGCATCACTAGCAGGATGTGTATCATTATTTGCTTCAGCTTCAGAGTCTGTAGGAATTCTGCTTTCATTGCCTTCAATGAATTCTGTGTTTTCTAAGCTTGTTTTCTCAATAGTGTTTTCTGGGTTTAAATCAGAATCGGCCAACTCAGATGGTCCAATGACATCCACCACTTCTGTTTTGTCAGCCTGCACATTTTGACTGGTGATGTCATCAGTTTTTGTGTAGTTTTCTTCAGATTCTATGTCTGAATGTTCATCGAAGGAAACCTCGCTACTGTCCGACTCCATGTGAAAATCTTCTTCTTCCTCACATTGCTCTGACAATTGACTTGAGTCTCTCGAGTCAAGGTTTGCTTGCATTTGGTCATCAGGAATTTCTGTGTCCTGTTTTGATGGAAAGGGTGGCCACGGTCCAAATGTTATTTCTACATCACTGTTTTCATCTTCACTATCGTTGTTTGTGTCTGATGAATACTCCATTTTCAGATCGGACTCCGTGGAGACGGTGCTACCTGTTGCCATCAAAGTATCCTCCATACCGACAGAGTTGGCCAAGTTGGCATTATCATTCACAGGATTATGGGAAATATCTCTGGTCAGTGTCTACTGCTTGACTTATCAGTGTCACATTCCATCTCTGCAAGAAATCAAGAAGTCAAAAAATGTATCACATAAGTCAAATGTATGATTTACAGTTGAATGAATCTTGGCTCAAATTTTTATTATAATTTGTACTTAACGGTCACATGCAATTCTGTAGCTTCCATTTCAATAACTTCATACTGTAGACGATATTTATAACAATATGATTTAACACACTAATATTTGTGACCTTAGCTTATTTACTTATTCATGTTTTCATATCACTATCAGGTAGTGTCGGAACACTACGAAGGGGGCGTTGGGGAATAAACACGGTAATGTCATAAATGATGTAATTATTGTTCAAGAAGCAGTCATTATTGTTATTGCCTGAGTATAGGAAGAAGTTATAGACACATGGAAGTAATTAATGACTCTACATAAGAAATCTTAATGAAATACATAAACAACATTCCTCTGCTATATAATACTGAAGTACTTGTATGATAAGTAATTGCTCATATACTTAAATAAAAGTTGATGTTCTATTTATAAAAAATAAAGAGTCGGTTGGCTAATCTGCTATGGAGAATTTCACCCAATATATATCAAATTATTTGTATGGACATTTCTTTGTTCCAGAAATGACCAAATTCAATAAATGGCTTTTCTCATGTTTTTCAAGTAAAAAACAATTTTATATTTAATTCTTTTGTTATTGGAAAAACATTATTTGTTTTTAGTTTTTGTTTCATATTTAATATTGTTTTAATAAATAGGAATTAATTTAATCAATATTTTTTAATAGTACAGGTAATATTCATGTCTTTGCAGCTGTAAGAAGCATCCTAAGCCCTGGGATGATTTTTATTTACACTGTATCAATGTAGTAACCTCCAATATAGATATTACATGTACCAAAATGTGTCCTCGCTTGTTCTGAACATGTATTAGATAAGCTTATGCTTGTATATCAAACCATTTGAGGCAATTTCTTTTTCATTTTTTATTAGCGTAACAGGCTCTGGATCGCCACCACTGGTTTTAAACAAATTATGAAAATGCCTCAAATGATAGCTGGACTGAGGGCACCTCACCCCCTTAACTCTTTCAAGGATTTTCCGATTTGTAGACATAGTACAAGCTGTGAATCATGTCAGTTGTTGGGACAAGTGTAAATATCGCATCAATCATTCATTTGCGTCGAATAGTCGAAAAGTCTGACCTGAAATATTAAATTCGTGTTCATTTGTCACCTAAACGTTGTATTGGGGTCATTCGAGGTAAAGAAGTTAGAATTATCTCCCTTACATCAAGAATTGAACAGGACGGCCTTAACTTTGATAATAAAATTCCAAATATTGTCCAAACCATTCATTATAATTATATTTGACAGATATGAATGATTACACATCTAATTTATGACAAATATATCAGTTTCAGTCGTATTTGGAAGGGTGTATATGTTCTACACCTAGCGTAGCACTGTAACGTAACTCGTAAGCTTGCATGCATATGGCAGCTAAGCGAGTCTACAATGAACTATTACGGCGAGGCAAACAGGTGTGCGTTAATTTATATACCGTTGTGTGCTGTTTTAATACTTACAGTAGGATCAAAAACATCGTCAGAAACCTTAATTAAACCATATCCTCTTCTACAGTGACGTCTTCTGGACAACTAGCTCTCGGATGAAACTTTCATTCATATGGAGCTTTCGTACCTTCGACAACAAAGAGTGCTCATACTGTGCGTGCTGCTCGTGCAATTTATTCGGACCAGCTACCTCTAACCAAGTGCAGTAACTAGTCAGAGCGTTTCAAACCCATTATCTTATATTTTGTGGTTGACGATGTTTGTTTACGAAAATGTGAGACTATAAAACAAAACATTATGATAAAATGTGAACACTGAACGAAGTTTTCAGTAAAGCCTTAAGGAGGTACGTACCGGTAGCGGTACATGTAGCTACATTGATGTACATGCATTGTGGCTGTACCCGTCGCAGTATATGAATAAACATGATGGCATTCATATCTTTAGGAAAAAAACTAACAAATGTATCAACTCTTTAATAATCACGGCTATTTTCACAATTCAATCAGATTTAAAAAAAAAAAAAGTCTCTATGGAGGCAGGGACTGACTTGAATTAAAAGACATGAACGACGTGCCGGATACAGGGGCCAATACAGAGATTAAATAAATAGAAAATTGCTAGGGGTATGGTAGGGAAGGTGGCAATATATAATGTATTAATTTCATTTGATTTATTTATTTTGGGGAACGTTTCTTATATCATAATCATGGCTCCACGATCGTGACATGTATCTCGGAATGCAATAAAAAAAAATGTATGTATGTACATGGCAATATGAAATAGCACCGACATGTCAGATAACCATTAATGTGAACTTGTACGAAAGATTTTTTAACTATCAGGTCATCCTGTGGCTTAGACAAAATACATTAGGCTTTTTGAGAATGAGAGAGAAAAAATAATTTTGTAAATTACAACCTAGTGGTAAATATTCTCCTCCTCTCATCCTCCTGCAGTATGTAGTTGTGTCATTTCAGTGTGCTTGTAATATAGAATCTCACTCAGTGACAGAGTTAATGCCGGAAGTGTCCAGAATTATTTGAATTTTTAAGCTAGGACACTAACTGACAACGTTGTTTTGTGAACAACCTCCAAGACTTTTCTCATTTAATTTAATATTGGTTCATTTGTAGAAATATAATATTTTGGCCAAATTCCCCTTTTTCTCGTCGCTTCCACAAAATGAAACATGAAAATAAGTAATAAACCTTCTTCCGGGAGCAACAACAGAAACTGGATGCCGACAATACACTTGCTGACCTCCGCTGCGGTATTTGAGTCGCCTTATTTTCCGGTCTGTCTGTGAATCCGTCATGAACATGTACATTTCCAAATCTCTTTATCTTTTTTTTCAAATTAATAAGTGAAAAAAGGATATTGGCAACCTTGTTATTTTATACCGTCTACACTTTGCTTTCTACAAGCTCATTTTCTTTTGATGAAACCTGTACATTATAAAACGAATGTGAGTAAGTTTGAAGAGGAACAAAATATGTGCATAACTAAGTATCATGCTGCGCTGTGATATACTGAGTCCGTATATATTTTTTTGAAATATGATCTGGTTTTGAGGAAACTTGATCGATATTTATGATATAAAAAGCAAATGTTACTTTAAACTGGAGCCAAATTTTCTCGTAATTATGAATCGCCCAAGAATTTCTCAGGTATGGATTAAGATGTATTCGATATTTGCAAAGGGATGCAAAACCTATACAATTATAGTTTGATAGTTTGAAATATTGGCAAATTGAAGCAGTTCTTTTAAATTAATTTTTAATGTATTATATGATTATGATAAATATTTCGTTAATTAGTGAAGTAAATTGCAAATGTTTGCACATCACATAAATCATTCAATTTTACCAAGAAATAAAGTACAAAGATATTTCTTCTTGTTACATTTCAGTGCAAATTGGAAGACTTTTGGCATTTGTTTGTAAACTTCTGTGAAGAAAGGACAAGCATTTTTTTCTACACTTTGATGAGACTTTCAGAGAGTTTTTCCTTAACAGTACTCTAACTTCAAATCTGTACACGTTAAGCAATTCACCCGTCCTTACTTTTTTAGCGAAACCTGTCAAATGCATCATATCAGGAAGTTATTTACCTGTTTCTTGTCGACCAGAGATTTTCTTTTTAATCCCAATGACCATTTTTTACCATCTGCACACCACTGTGTTCGAACCCACCAGTTTAAAGGGAATCTATTAGAAAAAAGTTTGATTTTCCAGGCAATACGTCGATTAGCTCTATATAATGTTTTTGTTTCTAATGTTTTCAGGTCGGAGACCTAATAGACCTTAAGTTCTGCACTCCGGCTATGGCAAGTCAACTTAACATTTAATCAAGTAGCAATGGTGATCCAATGTATTTCATAAACTTATTGAAAATGTGTTATAATATCACGTAAGACATAATATTTAAGACAATAAGGTATAAGATACATAGATGTATGTTATATAATTTTATGAAATACGGGATCGGCATTGCTCCTTGAATAAATGATACGAGTTAGCTTGATGATCCTTAGGAAATGCTGATACTGAGGTAACTGTGACAGTCTTATTCTTCGGGTTATGCATTGGTCTTTATGTTTTCTAAAGAACACAATACACAAAGTTTTCTTTGTTAAATAGTCAGAGAGTTGAAATACTGCAAAGACTGAATGTCAAAGTTACGTGTAACCAACACACGATGGTCCGGTACTTGATAAACATGCGTATTGTTTTGTTCAAAAAGAAAAAGAAAAGGTTTATTCTGACGTCACAATATACAAAGCCGACTTGTGACTCTGACCACACGCAAAATTTCCTGACACGACGTAGATTTTAATTGGTCAATGACTTTGTCTTTTCGGGAAATGTATCTATGTGTGAATATATTGCTCCCATTAAAAGGACGCCCTCATGAGAATGTCAAGAAAGTAAGACATAATCGTGAAATATATATATATTTAACAAGAAAACATTGGTTAGTCCTGTCAGTGTGTGATGCAGAACGAGTAAGTGACATAAAGAGTAAATTGTATTTATTTGTGTAAAAATGTAAAAGCTATGTACGTTGCCCCATACGCACATTTTTTTCTTCAAAAATAACATATTGGTAGTTTAGCCTACCCATATTGTCGGTGAGTAATTGAGTGTTGTCATCTGTCAGACTTATAAGCTCATAATATGCTTAAAGGAACTCTCTTATAATCAACCGAAAGAGAAAGTCCAATTCTCAAATTGTTCATGTTTGCGCAACATGAAGAATTGGAGAGTGTCATGGCCACATTTCAAACTGATTTTGAAGACTCACTCAGTTATCAATTGCGGCTTTCATTCGAGTAAATTTTATTTTAAAACGGATCATCTCATCAGCATAAGAGACATTAGTTAACCATGTTTAATATTCTGTGAGAAATAATTTAGACATCACTATCTATACATTTTTTGTCTGTGTATTATTCGGATTTTTTTATATTCAATTTCAGGCCGACTTTTAATATTCGCAGTTATGTGAAAAAAATGCGGTAATTATTTGAAGGAATTATTCTTGTCAAGAAACCGGACACATAATATATGAATATGAGGTTAAATTAATTAATTTGTGTTCAGTCGGTTTAGCACCAAGCGTTGACAACTTTGGAAAAGCTCAAGCTCAGTGACCCGAGTTATCTCCCTTACACTGTTAATTCCTAATTAAAAACAACAAACACGTTTTTTTATGTAATGCAGAAAGTTTATCACAGATCAACAGCTTATGTGGGAAATATCAACCGTATTTACAGATTGAGCAATGTACAGATGTATTTTAACAAAAAAACAAATACCTTATACAAAAAAATGATATATAATAAATATATATATACATATATGAAATCTTAATATGAGAAATTTTTATATAACTTATATATTATGTACACCAACCAACGGTTTCAGACATAAACATAACATAGAAAATATATTCTGTAGAATCTGGTTTGAAACCTTACCAAACTGTGGTCTTTCATAGCGCTCCCATATAACAACATACTTTATTTACCATGCATTGAATGCAGCCCTTCCCCACCCTACTACTACAGGCAGTTAATTCAATCTAGAATGGTCTACATTGGCAGTATGAAACATATTGATTGATTAATTATTTATTTAATTAATCACTGATTTTATTTTTATTTCACTTCTTTGATATTAAGTTCATACACTTTAAACTTTGTACTCCTTGATGTAGTCGCAGAGTCCAGTTCCATTATACAGGATGTGTTTACCAGTGTTTATCCAATAATTCCTCATCGAACCATCGAACTATTCAGTTTAAATGGAGGCTATCAATTCCCTCGGAGGAGGCTGGGTCAGGGCATTTTCCGTGCTGTGTCCAAACGTCTCACCGTATCTGAACTTTTGGCCTGTGAAATTAAAACACGTGTAAATATAGCACACTTAATACACATGAATGTCTTTCTTTTAAGTATTTGTAATGTACTTCGACAGCTACCAACACATGACAAGTCGTTAATCTTCCTGTACCTACACAAATCGGTAATCTTCCTGTACCTACACAAATCGGTAATCTTCCTGTACCTACACAAATCGGTAATCTTCCTGTACCTACACAAATCGGTAATCTTCCTGTACCTACACAAATCGGTAATCTTCCTGTACCTACACAAATCGGTAATCTTCCTGTACCTACACAAATCGGTAATCTTCCTGTACCTACACAAATCGGTAATCTTCCTGTACCTACACAAATCGGTAATCTTCCTGTACCTACACAAATCGGTAATCTTCCTGTACCTACACAAATCGGTAATCTTCCTGTACCTACACAAAGCGGTAATCTTCCTGTACCTACACAACGCGATAATCTTCCTGTACCTACACAACGCGATAATCTTCCTGTACCTACATAACGCGGTAACTGACTGAAATTAAGAGAATCATCGGAAAGCAGCAACATTTCCCAAGGGCTGTGATCTCACTGACATAGACCTAGTACTACAAACACAGCAGTGATATAGCGGATAGGAATTCGTCTACTTGACAAGAGGAAAACCATTTAACCGGTTCCCGCTTGATTATATGATTATGTATTGGTAAAAGGGTTTTAAAAAAAGTACACCAATACATTGATACGTTTCTGGCTTAACATGACTATAAAACATTAAATCTATAATATACGTTTTTGGCTTAACATGACTATAGAACATTTTTGTAAAATATAAGTTTCTAGCTTGACATGAGAATAAGAACCGTTAAACATGGCTTGACAAGAGGACCTGGACATCCATTACACACCATTACAATCAAAATGATATATAGCTTAATTTGCCATGAATCGTATACATCATTTCAATGGTTTGCATTTTCTATGTTTGACCACGGACTTAGACAATCTAATTCCGTGGTTTGACATTGCTAGGTTAAATAGTAGCTTAAGAGAGGTGATGACGTCACAGTGTTCCTACGTACCAGGTATGTGTCCGGTATAGTGAGGCACCAGGCCACTCTCCACAGGGTAGATGGGTTTAGTGTTGGTCATCTTGGGAGCCTCCCTCCTCAGGTTTGCATCCCTGTTCATGGCGTCCTTCGTGTTCTTCAGGTCGTTGGTGAATTCATTTAGACCTTGGTGCGTTATGATGGGATAGCCCATCCCTAACTGACCTCTGCTTCGTGGCACGAACCCGGTATAACCTAAATACATAAAATAATTTACAATAATTTAACATTAACAAATCAATAAGTGTACATTTTTTTCAAAATATTTGACTCATGATGATTGATAACGATTTATAGCATTTTTTTCCAATTTCAATAAATTTTATTGTCAAAGGAGAAATGGATTGGGCAGCAGGCATAGCCTATTTAGGCCCTCTCCAAACATAGTAACAGACAGTGGTACAAGCATAGACATAGACATAGACATTAGAACACATACAAACACATATAAACAAGTTGGTATTATCAAATTAATAATCAAATTAGGGGAAACAACTACTAACACTCATTTTTATTATAATTGAATCTAATGGTTTAAATTCTAACCTTTTATACTGATATTGAAAAAGACATATAATATATATATATATATACATATTATGAAGAGAAAAGAAAAATAATTTATTGATGGAGCTGCATGTATAAACATTTGATGGGATTACATTACCGCACCCAACAGATACAGGCCAAAAAGTCCATTGTATCACACAAGGCCATCCACTGATGAGTTTGGAAAAAACCAGGTTAGATATATAATTAACATGTTGTAAAGCTTTATATTCTTATTTATGTAGTTGTTTCCCATTTTTTTTTAAATAAAATAGTATAACTGGTCTTCTGAACCCCAGCCCCCCTCACTAACAATATTTCAAAATAAACAATGAAGACAAATAGGAAATATTAATATTAATATTCATGTACCATTTCTGGAAATCAGAAGAATTACATTGAGAAAAAATAAAATGCAAATAAATAAATAAAGTGTAAATAAATGAAATATAAAATTTCAATCAAAATTGAAGTTAAATGTCCTTAATCTTCTAGAACTTAAAATGTAATTGTATATAGATAGGAGAATATGTTTGTTTTCATTTTCATCGCATCTATCACAGCCATTTAGCATGACATCTAATGATAAATGGTTGTGAGTTTCATGGAATATATTCTGAAAAAGTAGAATACGATCTTCAGTGTATTTGATTTGTAGCAAATCAAGTGACACACAACACATAAGTACATGATACCCCCCAATCACCTATAACCTTAACTAGCATGTCACGTACAGATCCCACACTTATGACTTGCCCGACATGAAACACTTGACTAACCTACCCGACATAAAACACTTGAATGACCTACCCGACATAAAACACTTAAATGACCTACCCGACATAAAACATTCAATGACCTGCCCGACATAAAACACTTAAATGACCTACCTGACATAAAACACTTGAATGACCTACACGACATAAAACACTTAAATGACCTACCCGACATAAAACACTTGAATGATATGTCCGACATAAAACACTTGAATGACCTGCCCGACATAAAACACTTGAATGACCTACCCGACATAAAACACTTAAATGACCTACTCGACATAAAACGCTTTTATGACCTACCCGCCATAAAACATTCAATGACCTGCCCGACATAAAACACTTGAATGACCTGTACGACATTAAACACTTGAATGACATATCTGACATAAAACACTTGAATGATATGCCCGACATAAAACACTTGAATGACCTACCTTACATAAAACACTTGAATGATATGCCCGACATAAAACACTTAAATGACCTGCCCGACATAAAACACTTGAATGGTCTATCTGACATAAAACACTTGAATGACCTGCCCGACATAAAACACTTAAATGACCTACCCGACATAAAACACTTAAATGACCTGCCCGACATAAAACACTTGAATGACCTATCTGACATAAAACACTTCAATGACCACCTGACATAAAACACTTCAATGACCTGCCAGACACAAAACACTTGAATGACCTACCTGACATGAAACATTTGTTGGGATTTCCGTTATCCATGTGGTAAGGAGACTTGGAATGCTGGAAGCCATTGGCGGATATGTATGGCTTTGGTTCCTTAGCAACAGCTGTTAGTGGGGTAAAGTATCGACTTCTGATTGCCTGTAAATTGAGATGAAATGGTTTTACGAAATTTAATAAAAAGTTTATGTTTACCAACACATAGTTAAATAGGTCAGCATGATCTTGTTTTAATGAAGGTGTAACTTCTAAAAAGTCATCTTCGCCTAAGGATTACATGTGTATGGTAATCATATATGTACCACTCCATTGCATTGTCTAAATATAAGAAGTTCGAATGACATTCATATCAGGTATAAATGCCATGGCCCACGTGTTGATATTTATTATTATGACGTCATTATTGTAACGTTGTATACCACTGACCTCCCTTGAAGATGGCCGAACACAGTTCATACATTTATTAGATCTAAATTCTGAATTTGGATTAATAAACGTTATTTTCAATGTAATTAAAAATGTTAATAAAATGGTATATAAGTATGGGACAGCTTTCATAGTCAACATGAATGCCAACTGGAAATGAAAAATTCAACATGAAGCGCGGATGTAATTTTTCATTTTTAGTTGGCATTCACACTGAATATGAATGCCAACTATTTACTTACAGACATAAACATATGTTTGCAATCTTGCATTTAAACATTTAAAGACAACTATCAAGCATGCTTGTGTCACACTTACAGGCATAGGTTTGCCATCCTTGTCTAACACCTTGCCCTGTTGTAGCTCGGCTGTCAGTTTCAGGTCTTGTAGCTTCTCGTTGTGTAGCCGATGATCATACTCAAAGTCTGAGATGGCACTGCGACAGTTAATGGCGTATCTGTTTCCAAAAAAGTGCTGACTTCTGGGGATAAAACCTGACAAAGACATCAGAAAGAAGGGTAACCATTGTGTTTCAACTGTTTGAATTCGCGCTACGTTATCTTCATGTTCTGATTTGGCGATTTCACACAGTGTTGAATTTCGTGCAGTGCTGAATTCGGCATAGTGTTGAATTTTGTACAGCGCTAAATCTCGTGCGGTGTTGTTTTTTCTGTGCTGAATGTCGCACAATGTTGAATTACGGACAATGTTGAATTCTGCGCCATGCTGAATTTCGTAGTATTAATTTTGGCATAATGTTGAATTCCCCCCGATTTTGAAACCGTTCAATTTCGCGCCGTGTTGAGTTGCGCGCATTATGCAATTTCCGTGTTTAAGGTACATGTATATAGTGTTGTTTCAAATTTTTACTGAAAGATTTAATTTGTGGACAAACAAAAGCATAGGTATTGAACAAAATAGTACTGCAGTGAACATTACATACCTAAAACGAATATATTGTGGTTCACTATAGGATCCTAACATACATGTCCATTAAAACCACTTTATATAATGATATTTTGCAAAGAGAATATCAAAAACTATGTAATTTTAATTATCTAACATTTACAAATGTTAACAACGCTGCATTTTCAAGAAAATAATATTTTGGATATAATTTTATATTCGATAAACTATGTTGATATTTTACTTTTAAATAAACTTAATATAATAACAACAACTGTCTAAACGAAATAGTATAACTCGGCGAAAATGATACATCCACTAAAATCATGAAAATTACAGTCACTGACCTGTATAACCCGGCACCATCTTCTCCAGAAGTTTCTGGTCTCCCCAGCTTTGTGTGCGGTTCTTTAGGAGGTTAGACTTGGAGTGGGTAGGCTCTGAACTAGGACGTGGTTTGGACAGATCGGCTAACACTAGTTTTCCCGAGCTGGCCACAGCGTCGTTCTCGAGAAGACGAGACGTGGTACGGCCAAATGTCTCGCCGATCTGGTACTTAAATTGCGGACAGAACCCACCGTATCTGTAAGTATAGAACGGAAAGGTGTGTTATTACATAGATAGTTATCACGTATTCCCTACGGGAGCTAATTTGTGTCATTTGTTTTTGCCGCGAAGAAGACGAAAGAAGTTAAGCCAAATTACGAAATATAATTTAATAATCATCGATCAGCATGTGTCGATATTGTCTTCTACACAACCTCTTCATTTTGTTACATCGTGGTGAAATATCGAAATAATGAGGTTTTTAACAGAAAAAACTCGTTTACGGAAAGTGCCAACGTTTCCCGATTGGATGAAGGGTACCGGAATCGGCCGAGGTTAGCCGAATGATCAACGTCATTGTCATTTCAAACAATAATACTCTGAAATTGGAATTGATTTGTTTAACTTACAAGCTTGGAGTCTGCATCAAAAACACTATTGATAAAACCGTTCCACGGAGTACAATGCTTAGAAACTAAGCGTTCACACAGGAGTATTGAACGGAAGTGACGTAGATGTAGATCCTCCGCGGGAATGTATATCAATACTAATGTGTGTGCTCGTGTTTAAAACATTATGATCAATCGATACGCTTTGTCGAGAACATTTGTATGATGACACGTGGGTATTCCTAGACTTTACGAATTGTGGTATAAAACAAGGCTCTTATACAGGAACGACGACAATTAAGTTATGTGAAATGGGACAAGCTTCCAAAATTAAAACTTTTACAGATACACAAATTTATTCTCTGACAATATACAGAAAATATGTACAGAATTTAGAATCCTTTGGCAGTCAGCTCATAATATAAACATACCTAATTAAAATTGTTATTTTAGATTTCATAGCTGTAGGTTTTCGTTTAGTCCTGGTTCTATTGCTCTCACATGCTTTTCTAAATGGGGGCACCAAACTTGATATGCGTACTATTCCGTCTTTGCGTATTGCAGAGTTATCTTCTCTTGGGAGCAGGTATTGATTGTTACGTCACTTGTTTGTGAGAGTGACGTCATCAATTTTTGAGAAAACGACGTAAATTTCTCACACAAACCAATGACGTAACAATCAACACCTCCTCCCAAGAGAAGATAACTCTGCAATACGCAAAGACGGAATATATGAGGTCTAACTAATGCTGTGTACAGCCATCTAAAATTATGGATGATCATGTATTCTTTATTAATGTTTTCGCATTTATGCTTATAAAATTTTAGTTTATCATCCATGGAGACTGATGTATTTTTCCGAGTCTACGAGTTGTAATGGCGGTGAACGTTCCACCAGGGTGTGGTTAAATCTATAAATATTTACGTTTCCCACACGCATCATTTTACGTTTATCCTGATGGAAGTGTAGCTGCCAGGTTTCTGACCATTTTTAATGAAAAGATAGCCTACTATAGAACTACGCAATCTTGTTAATTATATATTGCTCTGAAAGCTGACCGTTACGGCGCTTGTTACAGTTGGCATACCATTTATGTATATTATAGAAAGAAGTGGTCCTAGCAATGATCCCTGTGGAATACCAATTATTACTGGATTTCATTGAGACTTTTCTCCGCTCTCAACGACTATTGTTTTACTACCAAGGAAGGAAACCTTTATCCAATTGTTCAGCAATACCATATTTCGCAAGTTTACGTAACAATCGGAGACGAGAAACTTTATCAAAGGTCTTCATAAAATCGCAATATATTACATCATTAAATTATCTGTTCATTTATCCATGACTTTGGTAAGCTGAAGTACTGTCGATCTGCCATCAAAAAATCCAAACTGAGCTTTGACGATATTTTTTTATCTCATAGACTCATCAATTCATCCCTGATTATAGATTCTAGTGTTTTACACCAAACGCTAGTCAAACTAATTAGTCTATAGTTCGAAGCCTCCTTCTTGTCTCATTTCTTAAATATTGCCGATATCGGGTAACATTTCCAGTCTTCGGATAATTTCCAAGTATCAGTAGGTGTTATATATATATCAATGTTAGCGAACATCATATAATATCAGAAGTCTCTTTTAGAATTCTAGGACGAATCATATCCGGTCCTGAATATTTTGAAATTATGTGGGTTTTTAAACTTCTTCTGTATGGCTTCCGGAGTAAATTGAAGACTTGTAATGGGATCCATATTTATCTTTTCTAATTCTGACAGAGTTTAATTATTGATCTTCTGTGAAAACAGCCTGAAAGAATTCTGCGTGTACATGGGCTAAAAAGGGAAGCATAAAAAGTCCTGTAGCTTCTTCCGTTTAAGAAGTCTTTTAAGGAAACGTCGCATGCAACGAGGAGGACTAACTCCTTAAAAAACCCATTGGCAAGTAACGGCGATAGCCAGCTTCTTTAAATAAAACTCACATGTAGCAAAACCAGATGAACAGCGTTCGAATGCACTAACTCATGTGCAACGGACATGACCATCCAGAGAGCGTAAGCGAGTGCAACCCCTTGAGTATCGATGATTGGGGATGGCGAGCTTACAGAAGGACTAATATGCCACGTCAATGAGGAGAGCTAGTTTCTACGAGAAACTTGGAGAGAAAGAAAGCTTATCTGATTACTGGAAAGAGAGTAGTGTGCTTCTACCTTGAATCGAATGAACAATCACTAGCTTTCCCTGCGGTCTGCCGCTCTACCAATATCAATTGTGCAAACTCAAAGGAAGAAGCTTAGAACAACACTAACCCGATGTACAAATAAAATCTGCTATACTTCTCCCCTCTTTATAATGTGTTCGCCCTCGAATACCGCTAACACAAATCTTAAAACTCCCTGTCACGACCAGGAGAGACACAGACACAATTTGCAACAGGAAAAAAGAGTGTTGTGTTTCGTCGGGGGATCGAATCCGAGACCCCCAGTTCTACCCCAATTTACGTTTTTGCGGAAGGTTTCATGTCTTACATTCGCATCGCATTTTGTAGCCAAAACTCGGGTAGTAGACCATTTTATACGGAAGTTTACAGTTCTATCGATAGCGCTTAGGTTTCCACTACCCCGGGTAAGTTACCCCAATTTTCTTTTACTGTACATGTTTCCGGGAAGGTTCTTGTCTTGAATTTGCATCGCATTTGTAGCCAAAATCGGACTTCTGGTAGTAGACTATTTAATAAGTATGCTCTTACTTACATTGGGTCGTCATCGAACCTGACGGTTTATTGAGTATTATCGATAGCCATGAGGTTTTCACTACCTCGGGTAAGTTACGCCAATTTCCTTTCATCAAAGATTATCTCCCTTTGGTATTGCAGGTATTAATATTAAAAGAGCTATATTGCGCTATGTTTTGGTTCAATTTCGTAAGAATCAAAGGTTCTAAGTCAACTGAGACGTCTAAATATTCACTATAAAAACTTGTTTAGAGCTCGGGGTTGCAGGTTATCAACCATTTCTTTATCTTTAAAACCCTGGAAAACAAACGCAGACGATTCAAGTTCATATTGCTGAAAAGAAACCAAACGCATGGCGCCATGATGATTATTGATCATAACAGGAATTTAAACGCCAAAGCATGGTTATCTGGAGATATAAGAGAAATTTCTTCTACACACATGTTACAAAAATAAGAAATATATGTACTATATAGTATCAGACAGTAGCCTAGGTGAGACACGGTAATAACATCACTGTAAGCGGAGGAAGGATCCTGTTGTCTTTTTTTCTTTTGGTCAATGGACGTTAAATTATTGTACAAAAGCTAACAAGCCTTGACAAAAATTGACACAACTTTAAACATACAACAACCAATAATTTCACTTGGTTTCAACAATACTTCTCCTGTGTATTTCACGGACAATGGTCGAGGTGACCATACGACTTTACTACAGGCAAAACATGATAGCCTTCAGCAGGCTACAAACACTTCAATGAATAAGATCGATAAGCATTTGAAAAACACCGATTGTTTAAATCTACAAGATTATATGAAAGAGATTAGGTTGATCGGTTGTTAAAATAAGATAATCCTCGTTAGTCTATTATAAAGATTAAGCAACCAAACACGCGTTCACCAAAATGATTGTCGAGTCTTAAAATTCAATTATCGGAGCAATAGAATAAAGGGTTAAGCCTACACACAGGCATTTCTGAAAGTCCGTCATCGATTTTGTTACAAGCTATTTAGATCGTTAAATGGGTAATTCTGTCAGGCCAAGTTTTTAAACACAGTCACAGAACAATACACATACCACTACAGTCTATACTGTAAGTCGATATCTGAAAAAACATATTCTAGTATCCGCCATTGAAGAACTATGTCAGCTAGCAACAATGAAATACGGTTATATATAACCGACTATTCCTTATACTATGTAGAACAAATCGATCACAAAAGAATACTTTAGGAGTCGATGAAAACACATGAAGTTGTTATTCTTATGATTTATACTTCTAAGAAAACATTTTCAAATATACTTTTCAATATCTCAAAATAACATTTGCAGAAATCAATTTCACTGATCGTTTTAAGCCGCTCTAAATTTAAGGTAGTTATTTCAACTTTTATATTTCTGAGTAAATGTTTCGTTAAGTTTTAGTATTTTTCATATAATACACTTAATTCTTACTTAAAATCATGTTTGTCTAGTGCGTGTGAAAAAGTTAGTTATTGAAGTGTAATATCTAAAGCAAGCATTATCTTTACAATCTATGCCGTTCCGATGTAAGTAGCATTTGGAATATTCATAGAGTTGACATACATTGTCTTTTCAAATAGAGTATTAGAAAAATATCCAAACGAAGTTTCAATATAGTTTCAAAAAGTTGATAACACGTCTGTTTAGCATGTTGTAAACTTTGGCACAGACAAGGTGATCTACTTTAATCCTTCTAGACCACTGTTAACTTGTAACACCTCTCACAAAAGAAAAGAAAACAGTTGATTTAGAAATTTAATTCAAAACGAAAACACACAGTAAAAAAGTCAGCAGTGAAACTGAAGTACTCATATCTTATAATCAAATCAGGATGAACGGTACCAGCACATCCATGTTATGATATCAGTGTATAGCCTTGTCGGCCACGATTATTAAATTAATACAAAATATCAGGGATTGTATCCAATGGTACCGTCTGTTTACCGGAAAACTTTCGCTAGTCAATTATTCGCCATTTTCCGATAAAATCCATGTTTCTTCCAGTGTGAAATTCGCGCTTCATATGTAAATACTGTAGTTTGCATGTTGTGTATTAAAATTCGCTGTCATGATATATTCGCCCTCATTAATTGTGGAGGGCAAAAAAAAAAGCGAAAGTTAATGGTCCGGCGAATATTTCCCGTTATACAGTTTTCATGTGACACTAGATTTAAGACTCACAGTTAAAGTAGCTAGCTACACAGTTACAGCTTTTTAATCAATTATATTCATAGCGATTAATGACTGCGTCATAGATTTACAGTTGAATATACGCAAATTGCATTATCGCTAGGGACGCAGATACATTAACACATAGCTAGGGACATAAGTACACACATAGCTTTAAACATCCATACTGTATCGACTACGTTATAACTAGGGACATATGCATATCTATATACATCAATAGTTGATAGACTACCTCATAACTAGGGACATATGTATAGCTATATACATCCATAGTGGATAGACTACCTCATAACTAGGGCCATATGTATAGCTATATACATCCATAGTGGATAGACTACCTCATAGCTAGGGACATATGTATAGCTATATACATCCATAGTGGATAGACTACCGCATAGCTAGGGACATATGTATAGCTATATACATCCATAGTGGATAGACTACCGCATAGCCAGGGACATATGTATAGCTATATACATCCATAGTGACTAGACTGCCGTATAGCTAGGGACATATGTAGAGCTATATACATCCATAGTGGATAGACTACCGCATAGCCAGGGACATATGTATAGCTATATACACCCATAGTGACTAGACTACCCATAGCTAGGGACATTTGTATAGCTATATACATCCATAGTGGATAAACTACCGCATAGCCAGGGACATATGTATAGCTGTATACATCCATAGTGGATAGACTTCCGCATAGATAGGGACATATGTATAGCTATATACATCCATAGTGGATAGACTACCTTATAGCTAGGGACATATGTATAGCTATATACATCCATAGTGGCTAGACAACCGCATAGCTAGGGACATATGTATAGCTATATACACCCATAGTGACTAGACAGCCTTATAGCTAGGGACATATGTATATCTATATACATCAATAGTGACTAGACAGCCTTATAGTTAGGGACATATGTATAGCTATATACATCCATAGTGGATAGACTACCTCATAGCTAGGGACATGTGTATAGCTATATACATCCATAGTGGATAGACTACCTCATAGCTAGGGCAATATATATAGCTATACACATACAAAGTGACTAAACAGCCTTATAGCTAGGGACATATAGATAGCTATATACATCCATATTGACTAGACTACCTCATAGCTAGGGACATATATATAGCTATATACACCCATAGTGACTAGACTACCTCATAACTAGGGACATATGTATAGCTATATACACCCATAGTGACTAGACAGCCTTATAGCTAGGGACATATGTATAGCTATATACATCCATAGTGGATTGACTACCTCATAACTAGGGACATATGTATAGCTATATACATCCATAGGGACTAGACTGCCGCATAGCTAGGGACATATGTATAGCTATATACATCCATAGTGACTAGACTACCTAATAGCTAGGGACATAAATTATGTATAGCTATATACATCCATAGTGACTAGACTGCCGCATAGCTAGGGACATATCTATAGCTATATACATCCATAGTGACTAGACTACCGCATAACTAGGGACATATGTATAGCTATATACATCCATAGTGGCTAGACTACCTCATAGCTAGGGACATATGTATAGTTATTTACATCCATAGTGACTAGACTACCTCATAACTAGTGACATATGTATAGCTATATACATCCATAGTGGATGGACTACCTCATAGCTAGGGACATATGTTTAGCTATATACACCCATAGTGACTAGACTACCTTATAGCTAGGGACATATGTATAGCTATATACATCCATAGTGGATAGACTACCTCATAGCTAGGGACATATGTATAGCTATACACATACAAAGTGACTAGACTACCTCATAGCTAGGACCATATGTATAGCTATATACATCCATAGTGATTAGACTACCTCACAGCTAGTGACATATGTATAGCTATATACACCCATATTGGATAGACTACCGCATAACTAGGGACATATGTATAGCTATATACATCCATAGTGGATTGACTACCTCATAACTAGGGACATATGTATAGCTATATACATCCATAATGGATAGACTACCTCATAACTAGGGACAAATGTATAGCTATATACAGCCATAGTGGATAGACTACCTCATAGCTAGGGACATATGTATAGCTATATACATCCAAAGTGACTAGACTACCTCATAGCTAGGGACATATGTATAGTCATATACATCCATAGTGATTAGACTACCTCATAGCTAGGGACATATGTATAGCTATACACATCCATAGTGGATAGACTACCTCATAGCTAGGGACATTTGTATAGCTATATACATCCATAGTGGATAGACTACCTCATAGCTAGGGATATATGTATAGTTATATACATCCATAGTGATTAGACTACCTCATAGCTAGGGACATATGTAAAGCTATATACATCCATAGTGATTAGCCTACCTCAGAGCTAGGGATAATGTGTAGCTATAATTTCCTTAGGGGCTAGACTATCCAATAGCTAAGGTATGTGGCTTCAGTTTGTCGATAAGGTAGGTGGCTTCAGTGTGTCACTAGGGTATGTGGCTTCACTATATACACCCATAGTGACTAGACTACCTTATAGACAGGGACATATGTATAGCTATATACCTCCATAGTGACTAGACTACCTCATAGCTAGGGACAGGTGTATAGCTATACACATCCATAGTGACTAGACTACCGCATAGCTAGGGACATATGTATAGTCATATACATCCATAGTGATTAGACTACCTAAGAGCTAGGGATAATGTGTAGCTATAATTTCCTTAGGGGCTAGACTATCCAATAGCTAAGGTATGTGGCTTCAGTTTGTAGATAAGGTAGGTGGCTTCAGTGTGTCACTAGGGTATGTGGCTTCACTATATACACCCATAGTGACTAGACTACCTAATAGATAGGATCATATGTAAAGCTATATACACCCATAGTGACTAGACTACCTTATAGACAGGGACATATGTATAGCTATATACATCTATAGTGACTAGACTACCGCATAGCTAGGGACATATGTATAGTCATATACATCCATAGTGATTAGACTTCCTCATAGCTAGGGACATTTTTATAGCTATATACATCTTTAGTGGATAGACTACCTCATAACTAGGGACAAATGTATAGCTATATACATCCATAGTGTATAGACTACCGCATAGTCAGGGACATATGTATAGCTATATACTCCATAGTGACTAGACTACCTAATAGATAGGATCATATGTAAAGCTATATACACCCATAGTGACTAGACTACCTCATAGCTAGGGACATATGGATAGCTATATACATCCATAGTGGCTAGACTACATCATAACTAGGGACATATGTAAAGCTATATAAATCCATAGTGATTAGACTACCTCAGAGCTAGGGATAATGTGTAGCTATAATTTCCTTAGGGGCTAGACTATCCAATAGCTAAGGTATGTGGCTTCAGTTTGTAGATAAGGTAGGTGGCTTCAGTGTGTCACTAGGGTATGTGGCTTCACTATATACACCCATAGTGACTAGACTACCTCATAGCTAGGGACAGGTGTATAGCTATACACATCCATAGTGACTAGACTACCGCATAGCTAGGGACATATGTATAGTTATTTACATCCATAGTGACTAGACTACAGCATAGCTAGGGACATATGTATAGTCATATACATCCATAGTGATTAGACTTCCTCATAGCTAGGGACATTTTTATAGCTATATACATCTTTAGTGGATAGACTACCTCATAACTAGGGACAAATGTATAGCTATATAGGACATATGTATAGCTATATACATACATAGTGACTAGACTACCTTATAGACAGGGACATATGTATAGCTATATACCTCCATAGTGACTAGACTACCTCATAACTAGGGACAAATGTATAGCTATATACATCCATAGTGGATGGACTACCTCATAGCTAGGGACATATGAATAGCTATATAAACCCATAGTGACTAGACTACCTCATAGCTAGGGACAGGTGTATAGCTATACACATCCATAGTGACTAGACTTCCTCATAGCTAGGGACATTTTTATAGCTATATACATCTTTAGTGGATAGACTACCTCATAACTAGGGACATATGTAAAGCTGAATACATCCATAGTGATTAGACTACCTCATAGCTAGGGACATATGTATAGCTATATACATCCATAGTGGCTAGACTACCTCATAACTAGGGACATATGTAAAGCTATATACATCCATAGTGATTAGACTACCTCAGAGCTAGGGATAATGTGTAGCTATAATTTCCTTAGTGACTAGACTATCCAATAGCTAAGGTATGTGGCTTCAGTTTGTCAATAATGTATGTGGCTTCAGTTTGTCAATAAAGTATGTGGCTTCAGTTTGTCAATAATGTATTTGGCTTCAGTTTGTCACTAAGATATGTGGCTTCAGTTTGTCACTAAGAGATGTGGCTTCAGTTTTTCACTAGGGTATGTCGCTTCAGTTTGTCACTACGGTATGTTGTTTCAGTCTTCAGTTTGTCAATAAGGTATGTGGCTTCAGTTTGTCACTAAGGTATGTGGCTTCAGTCTATCACTAAGGCATGTTACTTCAGCTTGTCAATAAGGTATGTGGCTTCAGTTTGTCACTAAGGTACGTGGCTTCAGTTTGTCACTAAGGAATGTGGCTTCAGTTTGTCACTTAAGTATGTTGCTTCAGTTTTTCACTAGGGTATGTCGCTTCAGTTTGTCACTAAGGTATGTTGCTTCAGTTTGTCAATAAGGTATGTGGCTTCAGTTTGTCACTAAGGTATGTGGCTTCAGTATGTCACTAAGGAACGTGGCTTCAGTTTGTCACTTATGTATGTTGCTTCAGTTTTTCACTAGGGTATGTGGCTTCAGTATATCACTAAGGTATGTTGCTTCAGTTTGTCAATAAGGTATGTTACTTCAGTTTGTCACTAAGGTATGTTGCTTCAGTTTGTCACTAGGGTAGGTGGCTTCAGTTTGTCATTAAGGTATGTTGCTTCAGTTTGTCACTAGGGTATGTTGCTTCCGTTTGTCACTAAGGTATGTTGCTTCAGTATGTCTCTAAGGTATGTTGCTTCAGTTTGTCAATAAGGTATGTTGCTTCAGTTTGTCACTAGGGTAGGTGGCTTCAGTTTGTCACTAAGGCATGTTGCTTTAGTTTGTCACTAGGGTATGTGGCCTCAGTTTGTCACTAAGGTATGTTGCTTCAGTTTGTCAATAAGGTATGTTGCTTCAGTTTGTCACTAGGGTATGTGGCTTCAGTTTGTCACTAAGGTATGTGGCTTCAGTTTGTCACTAAGGTATGTTGCTTCAGTCTGTCAATAAGGTATGTTGCTTCAGTTTGTCACTAAGGCATGTTGCTTCAGTTTGTCACTAGGGTATGTGGCTTCAGTTTGTCAATAAGGTATGTTGTTTCAGTTTGTCACTAGGGTATGTTACTTCAGTCTGTCACTAAGGTATGTTACTTTTGTTTATCACTAAGGTATGTTGCTTCAGTCTGTCAATAAGGTATGTTGCTTAAGTCTGTCAATAAGGTATGTTGCTTCAGTTTGGCACTAAGGCATGTTGCTTCAGTTTGTCACTAGTGTATGTGGCTACAGTTTGTCAATAATGTAATTGGCTTCAGTTTGTCACTAAGGGATGTTGCTTCAGTTTGTCACTAAGGCATGTTGCTTCAGTTTGTCACTAGTGTATGTGGCTACAGTTTGTCAATAATGTAATTGGCTTCAGTTTGTCACTAAGGGATGTTGCTTCTGTTTATCACTAGGGAATGTGGCTTCAGTTTGTCACTAAGGTATGTTGTTTCAGTTTCTCACTAGGGTATGTTACTTCAGTCTGTCGCTAAGGTATGTTACTTTTGTTTATCACTAAGGTATGTTGCTTCAGTCTGTCACTAAGGTATGTTACTTTTGTTTATCACTAAGGTATGTTGCTTCAGTCTGTCAATAATGTATGTTGCTTCAGTCTGTCAATAAGGTATGTTGCTTAAGTCTGTCAATAAGGTATGTTGCTTCAGTCTGTCAATAATGTATGTTGCTTCAGTCTGTCAATAAGGTATGTTGCTTAAGTCTGTCAATAAGGTATGTTGCTTAAGTCTGTCAATAAGGTATGTTGCTTCAGTCTGTCAATAAGGTATGTGGCTTCAGTTTGTCACTAAGGTATGTTGCTTCAGTATGTCACTTAGGTATATTGCTTCATTTTGTCAATAAGGTATGTTACTTCAGTTTGTCAATAAGGTATGTTACTTCAGTTTGTCACTAGGGTAGGTGGCATCAGTTTGTCACTAAGGCATGTTGCTTCAGTTTGTCACTAGGGTATGTGGCCTCAGTTTGTCACTAAGGTATGTTGCTTCAGTATGTCACTAAGGTATATTGCTTCAGTTTGTCAATAAGGTATATTACTTCAGTTTGTCAATAAGGTATGTTACTTCAGTTTGTCACTGGGGTATGTGGCTTCAGTATTTCACTAAGGTATGTTACTTCAGTTTGTCAAAAAGGTATGTTACTTCAGTTTGTCACTAGGGGATGTGGCTTCAGTTTGTAGATAAGGTATGTGGCTTCAGTATTTCACTAAGGTATGTTGCTTCAGGCTGTCAATAAGGTATGTTACTTCAGTTTGTCACTGGGGTATGTGGCTTCAGTCTGTCCCTAAGGTATGTTGCTTCAGTTTGTCACTAGGGTATGTGGCTTCAGTTTGTCACTACGGTATGTTGTTTCAGTTTGTCACTAGGGTATGTGGCTTCAGTTTGTCACTAAGGTATATTGCTTCAGTTTGTCACTAAGGCATGTTGCTGCAGTTTGTCACTAGGGTATGTGGCTTCAGTATTTCACTAAGGTATGTTACTTCAGTTTGTCAATAAGGTATGTTACTCCAGTTTGTCACTAGGGTATGTGGCTTCAGTTTGTCACTACGGAATGTTGTTTCAGTTTGTCACTAGGGTATGTGGCTTCAGTTTGTCAATAATGTAATTGGCTTCAGTTTGTCACTAAGGGTTGTTGCTTCAGTATGTCAATAAGGTATGTTACTACAGTTTGTCAATAAGGTATGTTGCTTCAGTTTGTCACTAAGGCATGTTGCTTCAGTTTGTCACTAGGGTATGTGGCTTCAGTTTGTCAATAATGTAATTGGCTTCAGTTTGTCACTAAGGGATGTTGCTTCAGTTTGTCACTAAGGCATGTTGCTTCAGTTTGTCACTAGGGTATGTGGCTTCAGTTTGTCAATAATGTAATTGGCTTCAGTTTGTCACTAAGGGATGTTACTTCAGTTTGTCAATAAGGTATGTTACTTCAGTTTGTCACTAAGGTATGTTATTTCAGTTTGTCACTAAGATAATTTGCTTCAGTTTGTAGATAAAGTATGTCACTTCAGTTTGTAGATAAGGTATGGAGAAGGTAGGGAGAAAACCAGGGTCATGAACGCTTAGGGATAATTAGATCAACTGACAGAATATCCTGGCTACCAAAATCAAAATGTGAAACTAGCCTTTACCAGCACAACAAAAGGAACATATTGGAAATTCCATAAACGTATTTACTCGCAGTGAAGAATTGTTACTGACCATGAAGGTAAAGCCGATACAAAAACAAGGACATTTATAGCAATGGGCTAGTTAAGTAGACAGGCGAATGTTACGTCATAGAATCGGCTTTGTAAGTAGGTACGACTGGTCAGTAACATAAACAATCCTGTACATATCTAACCAATACAAGTCCCCAAACCTATACACTATACATTAGCTTTTACGCTGAGACAATGCTATATGTTCACTGAATGTAACCCGAAACACTGAGTGTTTCAGTAGGTAAAAGTTTCAAAATATTCAAAAGTGTGTTCTGAACAGGTATAGTCAAATCAGGGTGTAAAGGTGGAGCCTTATACAGGTCAAATCCTAAATAGGTGATATGCTAAATATTGATAACCCTGCGTGACAAGTACGTATACATATATGGGAGATCAGCAATACGGCGTTTCTTCTTCGTTCTAATAGCCCCCACTTCCCTCTACAGTTGTGACGTCATTCCAATTGTCGCATCACTATTGTTTCCTAGGAGATCACATCCCATCGGTTTAATCATCGCCTGTTAAATCGCTTACTTAGTCTACCATGTCGGCGATGTAACTGTGATTTACATGAGTTGATAACCATTTATTGGAAAAATAAATATATGCATATAATTATATGTTATTTTTGCCCAATAAACAATGCACGTGCAACGACCCGCGTATTTTAAGTGTAAACACAGGTACAGATGAATGCGGTGATATCTTTTCCAATCGATCTTCAACTTCTTAAATATGATATAAAAACAAATAAATAACAAGTAAAATTAACTATTCAAACTAAATCGGATGTACTGTAAATTACCACCCTCATTTCCATCTGTCTTTTAAGGTTACCCGAGCCAAATGTCAGAACTTGAATCTCAAGTTGCAGGCAAGGCCCGTGAGCCTCTTGTCTTAATATACCAACTAGGAATGGAAATTTATTTATCTCGGACTAGAAATTCTCAGTACATGTACATGTGTCCACAGTTTTGAGTTATATCACTCATTATTTTAGAAAAGCCTTTTGACCCATACACTATAAACATGCGCATTAATGTCCATAATAGCGGTAGTTGATTGGTTGTATCATCTTAAGTTTATGATAAACACGTCATCAACTGACGATTTCACCAGTAGATAAATTGAATTGTTTGGTGTTTGTTTTCACTGTTATTCCATCGTTATAAATATCACTTGACCCATTGAACAACTATGTCGTAAATCATAAAACGCCATAGTTGTTTTAACGTTACGAAAACCATATAACGGATCACCAGCTTACTTTAATGGGTCAATCAATTTATTGTATAATTTCATCAAATTATTATAACAGGTCGTCAATTTATAATGACGAGTCACTGAATTATTACAACGGGTTACCAATTATCATAATGGTTCACCACATCACTATAATGGGCCACAAGTTCATTATATAACTTTATATACCATAAAAGGTCGTCAAATAGTAATGACGAGTCACTTAATTATTATAACGGGCCACCAAATTATTTTAATTGGTTATCGTATTACTGTAACGTGTCGTCAAATTATTTTATTTGGTGAAGTTGATAACATCATGTACATATTATTACGTCAAACTTTATAATTAGCAGTGCACTAGTTCAATAAACAGTTGTCACCGTGAATGTCACAAATGAGAACAATCCAGAAAGGTATTACAATAGGGCGAAAGTAAATATTTAGGGTGAATTTACCGAAAATTATTTAAAAATATATATATATATATATATATATACTCAGGACCGCTATATAACGCCCCTAAATAACACAAGTACTTACAAAAATAAGTAAACTCCTCAACAACCCAAACGCTCGCCCGCCCTGATAGATTGACCATATCCTGAACAAGCTTTTGACAAAAGACCAGGGTTAAGCCAATAACTGATGGCTTCATGTGAAATCTAACATGAAAATGCACGAACAAACACAAAGGAATAACATGTCTGATTTCAATATTGACACAGAATTCACACTCGAGTGGAAAATAAGAACCTCTCACGATATCTAAAACATAAATACACTATCATCATTTATCTGCAGCCATTATATATATACTGTTTACAGTGAAACGTCGGCACGTATAACATTTCACGGACATAACATTGGGCAGTGTAACTACCATTAAAAGGGAAATCTTGTTCGTCTTATATAGTCAAATGAGGAAGCATGTGACTGGCTTACCATTAAGAAGTATTTTAAAGTGAATTATTTACCATAATCAATCGTCGTAGATAGACCAGCAATACCGATATGGAGTTGTGCCCAATCACTTCGATTGCCTTTTCAATAAAATGTGTTGCAATGGGTGATACGGAGTAGCCCACGGAAGAGAGAATACGTAACATATGCACAAGAAATGAATGGGATGAACATCAATACCTATTTGAATGCAAAAAATCCATATTTATACGTGAAAGTAGATGTAAATTAAATGTCTGGATATTACTACGAGAGACCAAACATGTGCTAGTTTTAAACTTTTATCAGTTTTTCAACACTGGAAAACGAATTAATTTCACTCGTTAAATTTATAACTATAAAGTATGCAAAATAAATGTCCAACCTATTTATCTATTAAATGTGCTGATGCGTTTGATTTTTGTAACATTTGTATGGGGTGTAACATATATTCTTCTTCTCTACAATGTAATGTTAAACAAATCATTGTCATTGATGTAATGTTAAACAAGTCATTGTCATTGATGTAATGTTAAACAA
>NW_018406814.1:433273-438465 GCF_002113885.1 Mizuhopecten yessoensis | reverse complement strand
TCATTGTCATTGATGTAATGTTAAACAAATCATTGTCATTGATGTAATGTTAAACAAATCATTGTCATTGATGTAATGCGGTACTTTGATGAAAAGATGGCAGATACGCCGTTGGCCTGCATGTGGCACGGTTCTTTTAAACCAGACACTAGTTGATTTAATAGTACATACAAATTATAACTATCGTGTATGCATCCAGTTTTATGTGAAGTGATTGACAGCTCTTGCACCTATCAACAAGGTTAAATACCTATGTGACTGATAAATGGCCACGTATCGCACCGAAAAAGTAATGCCAAATATAGCTCCCTGTGGTACACCAGCGAAGTACGGAAACATGGGTTGTTTCTAAACATAACTCAATTTCCGGACTATAATATACATCCTTAAAACGGGTTTCCAACTATCCTGACTACCAGATAAATACTAATCCACTGGGCAAAAGATATGTAGCCTTAAGGATTACACATATTGTATTCTTCTATTATTATACGTAGGGTAGATTCTAGTACCAATCCCCTCTGTCCCGACCGCGCAATATAACATTAACAAATTCTCGTCGTCAGAAGATAGGAAGATTCTACCTCAAAAACTATCTACGTCACATACATATGTTCTGGCACAAAAAATGACTGAGTTGCTTAAATGGAGGGCCCAGATGTTAAGGGTGACTTCGTTTGAAAATATGAACCAGAGAGTTGAATATCAAAATCATGGGTTTTGCAAGCGAATGTCGAACACAACGTTAAACGGTTAGTGATGAAATATATAAGTGGTTTGAAAACAGTATCAAGAAGTATTTGTAAGCATTGCTAAAATGATTTGAAGCTGGAAAACGCGATGATGGAAAGGAACTGAAGGGTTAGGTAATCATTGATGAGTGAAAAATATATACAAGTATACTGACTAGAGGAAAGGGAACTCGAGGAGAGTTTCGAAACAGGATCGAGCAGGGATGACATATAGGATGGAGAAAGTCCCTCCGAGAATAATACCTTACCTTACCTCTTCGTCGACACCGTTGTCAGCTTGAAGTAGCTAATATAGGCGCATCTTGGTTCGGTAACATACTGTTAACCGGTATATTTTTCCAAAAAGTGTTTAAACGAGATTTAAAACTGTTTAGAGATGGGGCTTCTACTGGTATGATAAGGGAAATAAGATGGAGAAGGGTTCAGTTGATATTAAAAGTTCTATTAACACAATATGGTTCCCGTAGATGATGGACTAATGGTATGAACATGTCACACTTACGTAGTAAAATGCATTCTGTTCAGTCATAGTTCTATATTTACCATCGTATGGCATTGTCACTATATAACCCTACCAAATTCAGTTGGCATTCATATAGGCTATGAATGCCATGTAACGATTGTTGACGTCATCATTTTTATGACGTCATAATTGTTACGTTGGATACCACTGACCCTCCATGGGCGCTAGCTGTTCTATAAGCATACACGATACACACATTATTTAAACCAAATGTTGAATAATAGTATATGTAATTGAATTTTCTATGAGATGAACAGATTCCAAAAATGGTAAATACAAGTATCGCTGCTCTCAGTTGGCATTCATAGGAAAAATGAATTCCAACTGGACAAAGGCAAATCTAACATGAAGCGCGCTTCATTGAATTTGCCTTTCTCCAGTTGGCATTCATTTTTCCTATGAATGCCAACTGAAAGCAGTTCAATGCTAAAATAATCATTGAACAAGATTGTGGACAAATCGAGTTAAATGGTTCTTTATCTGCAACACTTTTAGAGTTATTGGACTGTAATTATGAACAAAAATGCATTTATTTTTAAATATTTTCATGTGCATATATTTTTACATTTCATATTGGCCTTCCACTTTCAGACAGATTTTCAATACTGTAAATGGAACGACCAACAGCCATGATCGGCTAGCTGAAAATGTGTCTCCAACGTTATGCTTATGACGTCACAATTACAATGACGTCATGATCTGCACGCTAAATATCTCGTAGCTCAGAGCTTCTTTTGGTATATTGTTACAGTAGAAATTCAGAAGAAATGTGAATATTTTAAAAAGTACATAAGACCTGATTGGGTTTTTTGAAAAAGAAAAGACACATAATGAAACCTTTGAGATTATGCAAAGGGATGCAGCATTGAGTCTTTTAAAACTTACAAGAGATGTAGTTAAGGTCATTCTCCAGTTATCTAGGGAGGAATAGCTAGGTAATGGAGGTCCTGTAGGAAATTATAGGAAAGGGTTAGGCTACGGAAGTCACGTGGGTTACAGCAAGCCAACAGAGGTCATGTAGGTACATTTCGTGAGGGAAAGGCTAGGTAGTGGAATATATCTCCCTTAATTAACTATAAAGGAAGACTTTCGATAATACACTAACTTATTTATCCAATTATTTGGACAAGCGACGGTAGAGGATGATATGTTTAAATATTATTTAGCAAGGTAAAGTAACATAGATGACTAAAGGGTGTACGGATCACTAGAGCATTAAAGGGTGTACGGATCACTAGATCATTAAAGGGTGTATGGATCACTAGATCATTAAAGTGTGTATGGATCACTAGAGAATTAAAGGGTGTACGGATCACTAGATCATTAAAGGGTGTATGGATCACTAGATCATTAAAGTGTGTACGGATCACTAGATCATTAAAGGGTGTATGGATCACTATAGCATTAAAGTGTGTACGGATTACTAGATTATAAAAGGGTGTATGGATCACTAGAGTATTAAAGGGTGTATGGTTCACTAGATCATTAAAGGGTGTATGGATCACTAGAGCATTAAAGGGTGTACGGATTACTAGATTATTAAATTGTGTATGGATCACTAGATCATTAAAGGGTGTACGGATCAACAGATCATTAAATGGTGTATGGACCACTAGAGCATTAAAGTGTGTATGGATCACTAGATCATTAAAGGGTGTATGGATCACTAGATAATTAAAGGGTGTATGGATCACTAGAGCATTATAAGGTGTACGGATCACTAGAGCATTAAAGGGTGTATGGATCACTAGAGTATTAAAGGGTGTATGGTTCACTAGATCATTAAAGGGTGTATGGATCACTAGATAATTAAAGGGCGTATGGATCACTAGAGCATTAAAGTGTGTATGGATCACTAGATCATTAAAGTGTGTATGGATCACTAGAGTATTAAAGGGTGTACGGATCACTAGATCATTAAAGTGTGTATGGATCACTTGATCATTAAAGTGTGTATGGATCACTAGATCATTAAAGTGTGTATGGATCACTAGAGCATTAAAGGGTGTACGGATCACTAGAGCATTAAAGTGTGTATGGATCACTAGATAGTTAAAGGGTGTATGGATCACTAGATCATTAAAGGGTGTACAGATCACTAGCGTGGTATATCCTTAGTTTTTACCGGCAGTAGGTACTGTACGCGTGGCTCTACTAGCTCCAAGGTACAGAGTTCATTCTGGTTGAGGGGAAATATTTGTTATACCATATATTTCCTGAATAACACACACTGGACAGGTAATTTCTTATTTTACTGGTGTTTCTTCCAGAAACGAAGACGACAACTATGTTAAATAATCTTTTATAGATTTTGTATTACAGTCCACTGATGGTATATGGGTTTTCAGTTCGGGATTCCGGAAATGACTTGAAGCAAATCTATACCACAATAAACTAAACTCTTAATATCCGTCAGCGTAATCATATACAGGTACGTGATCAAAAACAGCAATTAGCTCAACAAAGTAATATATTGTTTCCGTCCCTGGAAACAGTCGTTAACGAGCAGTTATGTAATAAAGGGTTTCTACTCAAATGGTTTAAGGCAGGCCTTTGATGATAAATATTCTGCTATAATAGTCTTGAATCAAATTATGAATAGCGGACAAATATGACTAGTAAGGGTACGGACTGTATAAAGAAACTACTACGAACTCGGTGGTCTTACGATGCTATCGGTATAATGGAATAAAAGTGATCCCATTTATGACTACTCAGGGTAAATAATTAAAAGCATAGAAAACAATAAACAGCATATTTCCCGCACCACCTCGCCCGACCGTCGCGTGAGGTGCACTAGCGTATCATTATTTTGTCAATAATGTTGTTGATCAAAGAAAACCTTCCAGAAGAAATATGGCGCAATATATAATGGCTTGACCTGCTGAATAATTGATGTGTTGTACCAAGAAATGGTTACAGACATCGTAAGTGCATGTATCGAGGCAGTGAATCGATTGATGAAACTGGCGGACAGGTAGGGTAGAAGGGGTCTACAAAAAGACAAGGTTTTGTAAAAGAAATTGACAGAGACTTTGGGAATTTCGGATATCCGCTGCACTCGGCACTGTTTACCCTTCTTCTCTTGTCAATACTTAATTTACTGTTCGATAAATGATCAATGATCTATCAGACATTTTGCGACAATTTTCCAAACGCAATGACCTTTTTAGTTTGAAGTATATTTTATGTTGTGAATTATCTCTAATTTAACCCGTTGAACGCCATGGACTATACTGTAATTCGTTCAAGTTCGACATTTAAAAGTACGGCATGAACATGGATTTAAACACATTTAGAAGTTTAACTAGCTTCTAGTCAATATTAAATAATTTGACTTTTTTTAACCCGTTGAAAGCCATGGACTATACTGTAATTCGTTCAAGTTCGACATTTAAAAGTACGGCATGAAAATGGATTTAAACACATTTAGAAGTAGAACATAGCGCTGAGTTAATCTTTTAAAAGGTTCTTCTACCGCAGTCTCGTTACTTTTAGTTTACCGTTAGACTTTCTATTAATATAAGTTGTCAATCGTACTTACCCAGGTGTATGAAATGGATCGGGCGTCATAAGTATACTTTTTCCATTTGGTGGTAACGGCATTTTGTTCCTTTGCCTAATAAATCCACAAGTATCTGTTGATAATGAAGATTTTCGATCGTTTTCACAGTTAATTTCCTCCCAGAGAAAGTTTGACGTTCGATATCAGCCCGATCTTCTTAGCGTAGCTATGGAGCAAGTCTATTACGTCATGCTATTGTTGTCGCAGGGGTGTGCGGGATACGTATTGTTTGACCCCGTGACCTCTCCAGTTGACGGGCGTTTCGTTTTACGAAATCGACATTAACACGGCTTGAAACTGACATATGCCACAGAGATAAAAACAAATGAATGAGCAGTATTCGATAAATAGC